>NW_028143453.1:0-89626 GCF_977018435.1 Lepisma saccharinum | reverse complement strand
CACAGAACAGTAAATGCATCAGTAGAACGAACCTCTCTTCACCTCCGCGGTGGAATGGCTTGCACAGCACGAATACCGGCCTGAGCATTGGTGTTATTTGTGAATGTCGCTTCATCAACCTCATTCTGATCATCATTATGGCCCGGGACTTTATGTCCTATAAAACTGTAAAATATGTATGTATTTATGTCATATAAATTAGAAAATATGTCATGAAAAATTACAAATATGTCAGAAAAATGCAGAAATATTCCCAGTAAAGCCAAAAATATACACAGCAGTACTCTCGAATTTCTCCCATACCCGATAGAGTAGAGTAGGGGCTGTAATGTACCGAATGTTATTTTTACTTTTGACTGATTTTGTGAAAAGCGAAGAAGGCACAGAAATGAGAACGAAACTTCTTTACTTCCCGTGCAACAATGAGAGAGAACATTTTGCCTCAATAATGTTTGCATGGCTATCAATTGTCGGCGGGATAAAAAAAAAGTGGGGTATTATTGTTCTGTACTAGGAAAAGACGGCACCTTTCTTCCTCCGTAACTTCCATATCCTGCCATCGACAATATGAACTATCCGTTGTGCTAAAGCTACGAAGAAAACAATATGAAATAATCTATTATGTGTGAGAGAATTACGAAATTATACAGAAATGTCTTATTACAACAAAATTGAAGAAATATGTTGTAAAAACGTGAAATTGGTGAAATATGTCAAAATATGCTTTGTCAAGTTTGTCTATTTCGGCTGATTTTCATCAGATATGAAAAGATCTCACCCCAATAATAGATCCGAAGCCAATTGAAAAAAAATGTTATAATAAAGTCCCGGGTCGTAATCATCACTCATCTTCATCTTCGCTAGGGTTACTAGACGTCTTCTATTACCCGGACATGTCCTCTTTCTCGGGCCCTAAAAATGATCCGGCCGGGTTTTAAGGAAAATGGGGAAGTGTCCTCTTTTTGTGGGTATTAACAAAATTTTATATTTGTAAGTAATTGTTAATATTGCTTCCTTGCTCAATTTCAAAGTAAGGAAATACAACACTCTCACAGTGGCGCAACTACAGAGGGGGCCGGGTAGGTATTGCCCCCCCCCCCAACCTTCGACGGAAGTCAATTTTAGGGGGCCAAAGTGGGCCAAACGTTGACAGCCAAGGACACTTGCAGGGGAGGCACAGAGGAGCAAATGCTCCCCCCCCTCGATTTGAAATTTTATGCATATAAAATACATTTCGTAAACTTTTCTTGGTCGCTTCGCTCGCAATTCCTCCTTTCCTCAGTATCGTCAAGTTCAGAGCATAGTAAATAATTATTAGAATATGTGGACATTTGCCTGTAATGAGGCCTATTATTAATTATACTGAAACGATATAAAATTATTTTACAGGGGTGAGTGATCTCCAAGCTCACCAAAACACTATAATTCCGCCGTCGTAGCAACCGGTGTCCATTCACAGTGCAGAACGGTTATTTTGACAAAATCCTTTTTCCCTGTTGGTTGTTTTGGGGAGGGGGATTCTTGAGGTTTCCGCTTCTTGCCCTCTTCCCCCCCCCCCAAAGCGCACGCCCTTTGCCGTGACAAATGGATTCGCTCTTAAGGGTTGTCGCAGGAGCGCAATAGCTTCAAATTGAAGCAGTGTTTTGTCAGGAGGGCAGCACTGTTTTGGGAAAAATGACTCCCCACCCCGTCTGTGCCCCCTCCTGGAAATATCTAGTACAGTCATGTTCAAAAAATCTGTCGCATGGATTTTTTCTAAGTCCAACGTCTTACGAAATTATGTTGGTAGCTCTGAAAAAAGAAGTGTTGTGAAATATACGATCCTCCAATCAGAGTGAAGTTCGATTCTGAGGAGCAGGAGGCGTGACTCACGGTCTTGTCCACAGGAAGTTCAACCAATGTAGCATTTCAGTAGTACAGTGGGCCCGGTTCCACGCCCGAAAATGAGGTATAGTGAGGTACACAGTGTTGCCAACCTCTTACTCGAAAAGTTACCAAGGTTTTTTCTTTTTCGGTCTAACCTAACCTCAAACAAGGAGCTGGCAACCTTGCTTGAGGCTTTTCTCGCAGTGTTGCCAGCTGGGGCTCGGTGGGGCTCGCAGTGTTGCCAACCTCTTACTCGAAAAAATGACCAAGGTTTTTATCTTGGTCTAACCTAACCTCAAGCAAGGAGCTGGCAATACTGCTTGAGGCTTGTCTTGCAGTGTTGCCAATATTTTACTCGAAAAGTTACCAAGGTTTTTATTTTGGTCTAACCTAACCTAAGGCAAGGAGCTGGCAATCTTGCTTGAGGCTTGAGGCTTGCTTTAATTAATTGCATAAATCAAGGTTGCCTACCTACTGGTATTTCTACCATGGTTTTTTTACAAAAAAAAAGAGAGAGGGGGAAGAGTTAAACAACCGACAATGCTGCCAACACCTACCTATAGTTTTTCTTACTTGATAAGGGTTTAGCCAATTTATACACTGGCGTAACATACACACACTGTGCAATAGAGCCGGCAACAAATATATACTGCCGTAAAAGAGAGATGGCAACACAGTATGTGTGTGCGTGTGTGCGTGTATAATATGTAGCATTATTAACTAGAGTGTGTTGGCAACCTACCTGCAATTAAAAAAAAAACTAGAGACGTCAATGTTGCCGTAAGATAAAGAGGGAGACTAAGCTGGCAACAGTGGTGAGCGAATATGCCTTATTTCCAAGTTCTGGGCGTCAATGTATATCGGGATTTTTGTAAAAACCTTATCGCGGGAACGATGTGCTGCACATGCATATGCGCGCACCTGTATTGTGACGCAAACAAACAAATAAATAATTGTTGTTTTTTAGGATTCCTGGCCCCTAACCCCGCCAGGGTGCGTGGTGCCCAACCCAAAAAGGTTCTAACGGCTGCGACTCTAGATAGTCGCACCTCTGTAGGGTTTCACGTGTTTTTTTTTTTGTATGGTAGTGGTGGTGTCGGCAATAGTGGGTGGGTTAATTGTTGTCGTAATATTTTGGTTATTTGGCAAAATACTGCTAGTAACTAGAGGAGTTAGCGTGGGAACGTGAGGCGGCGGCATCTAATTATCTCCTTCGCCATTATCCCCACCGGAAGGTCTACTCCACCCAGTTGCGGCCAGTTTTTTTGTTTCGCTGCTGGGCACGCCAGTGACGCAGAAAGCTCCAAAGGCAGCGATCCAAATCATGATGAGCGTGGGAACGTGAGGCGATAATATCTGATTGTCTCCGCCGCCATTATTCCCACCGAGGTCACTCGCACAAAAAAACTGGCCGCAACTGGGTGGAGTAGACCTTCCGGTGATATTGTGTTGGTTTCGCTCGCTGGGCACGCCAGAAGCACTCGGGTATTAATCAATCAACGTCTGGTGAATCGGGGGGGGGGGGGGGTGTGATACATGCCAAGGCTTTTGCCTGCTTTTTTGCTATTCTTCGCACATCAGTTGCAGTCGAGTATTGCTACTGGGTAGTCGCATAAAAGTGTACGCTATACCAAGTGTAAATATCAAGTGTAATAGAAGCCGAATTAGTTTGGTCTGTCAGGTGAGTACCATATCAGCATAAGTTATACGCACACAAGTTGCTTGACTAGCTATAAAACTAAAATTTACGCAGTAAGGCTAATCGAAACTGGGTCTACAGTGGGATCCGAACCACTTCCACTGGGTATCGAACTTGGAGTTTACAATTATACAAGTGTACAGGGGAAATTTTATTTTTTTTGAATTTGTTGATACTCTCGATTGGATTTTGTTGTTTTAAGTCTATTTTATGCATAGTAAGGCTAATCGAAACTGAGCCTACAGCGAGATCCGAACCACCTCTGCAGGATATCGAACTTTGAGTTTAAAATTATACAAGTGTACAGGGGAAACTCTACTTTTTGAATTTGTTGATACTCTGGATTGGATTTTGTTGTTTTTTAAATCTATTTTATGCACAGTAAGGCTAATCGGGACTGGACCTACAGTTTCAAGAACTACTTGTGCGGGTATCGAAGCCGAGATTACAAGGCTATTGCAGTGCTATCGCAGAGGCTGGTGGAAGTACTGATTGATTTGATGTTTTAAGTCTATTTTATGCACAGTAAGGCTAATCGGGACTGGACCTACAGTTTCAAGAACTACTTGTGCGGGTATCGAAGCCGAGATTTTTTGATTATAATGCTACCGCTGCGCCATCGCAAAGGCTAGTAGAAGTACATAGTTATTCGAATCTTATTTATTTAGACTTACAGTCTAAAAAAATATCATGGTATTATTATTTCTGCAATTATTTGCAATCTTGGCCAGAGAGAGGAGAAGAGGAAAAAAAAATAATATTTTTGTTTCAATATCGAACCTATATTTTAAATTTATACATGTGTGTATGCGTGCAGGGAGTATTTTTTTTTGATCGGGTGGGTTGTAAGGTGAGTGAACATGTAGGAAAAATACTGGTATATTAATTGATTGATTGATTGATTTAGTTTATTTTATTTTGCGTTTTGTGCCTCTTGGCTAATTTGCGAAGATGGGGGTGAATGATGAAATTGATGAATGGATATTTACAAACAACCAAACCCAAACGGGATTCGAACCCGGGACCCTTGGCATCGCAGCACGATGTCCTAACCACTCGGCCACAGGGTCGGACAAGTACTGGTATATGCATAGACCAAAGTTACATGGTTCTAGGCCCCATAGGAGCCGAGAAAATCAATGTCTTGGAAAATGTCTTAAGACAAATATCTTAATCTTTAAGAAAGTCGACTTCCGGTCTGTCAAGATGTTACTTCCGGTCTGTCAAGAAAATTTTCTTAAGACAAAAATCTTAAGATGTTTTCCAAGACATTGATTTTCTCGGCTCCTAATTGAGCTAGGATGATGATTTTAGGTTTGTTGGATAGGATTCGACGAGAACTATTCGACTGGCAAATAAAATCAATTCCACCCCCTCAAGTTTCGGAAATACAGACAATTTTTTTATTTTTTGAGAAACTTGATTTGCTGGCTTAGTTTTTACCCTATTTCGAAAATTTTAATAGTATTCGATACAAAATTAGAAGTACTCTACAACCTAATGGAGGGATGATGACTAGTGCCTGCTGTTTTTGAGTTATTTTGGATTAAAATTTCAAGATGTAATTTCTAAGATGTTTTGTAATTTATAAACTATGGGTTGTAGGAAAACGATTCTTGTTTTATCTGCTATTGCCCGACAAATACTATAAACACAAATAATTTTTTTAAAAAAATAAAGATCGAAAATAATTTTGTTTTCTGAAAATAAAAAATATGTGTATGGAAAAAAATACGATTGTGTAATTTTTTTATGATGTATGTTTGCATATAAAAATAAGTATACCTGAAAGTTTTAGAATTTCAAAATAACTATATATATATTTGCTATTATATCAGCCAAAACAAAAAAAATATATATAAACAAGTATATTTTCATAGTTTCACACCTCTACTAGATTGGTGGAAAAATATACTAGTGGGCAATAAAATCTGAAGAAAATTCGTGTCTAGCGAAAGTAAGCTAAATAAAATTACACATACATACAATATTTATTGTGTTTTTTCCATCTACAATCATATTTTTCTTATATATTTTTTTATATTTTTTTATAGAGTTGATTAAAACACATATTTGAGGAAGACAACGCTTCCCATATATAAATAAACATACCCCGAAAAAATGCCCTCTATGAAAAGTTGCCCTGTGTGCAAAAAAACTATATTAAGCAAAAATTTTGCAAGACATTGTCGCACCTGCGTGCCAGACAAGCATTTGGCTGCCACTGAACTGTGTTCCGGATGCAATAAACATATTACGATTGCGTATGCCAAGAAACATAAGCTTACTTGTCTAAGCAAAAATACATCTGGGGCACAGCCTTCGACCTCCACCAAGAGAGAGGCAGAAGCAGCCACCATCAATGCACCACTCGCCAAACGTGTCAAGCATGTGGCGAAAGCGAACCAGTCTGCTTTCCAGCATTTGTTAGAAGACTTTCCTTTTACTTCGGAGGACTCATGCGACGTGCGTAGCTTTTTGGAGAACGTGCAAGCCCAAATTATTTCCATTCTCGGCGATGCGCTTGCAACGCACTCTACCAAATTCTACGCATCGCTTTGTTGCTGGTACAAGAAGCCGTCTGATGAAATTTACAGCTTCTGCCACAACACCAAGGCGAAGACGCTGCATTTGGTGGATGTCGACAACCTCGAGGACATCTACAACAAGTTTGTCGAGGAGCTGCTGGCAAAGCAAGAAGAACATGAAGCTAAGGGCTCGGGGGGTTCGCTGTGTGGTGAGCCTCACGAGCTGCGCGTCAAACTTTCCAAGTTTGTGCCTCTCTCCGCCTCCAGCTACGTCCGCTTACCAAAAGCAATTGCGAAAAAGAATGCCGTCCTGAACATTCAGAACAGAGACGCCAAGTGCTTTCTCTGGTCGGTGCTTGCAGCGTTGCACCCTGTCGACTGGAAAAACCATCCACACCGAGTTAACCACTACCTACCCTACGAGCCAGAGCTGGAAGATGCCATTGCTGGGATCAACTTCCCGGTGGAGGTCTCGGATATTCGCAAGTTCGAGGCCCGTACACACAACCCTCGGTTGGCCATCAACGTTTATGGCCTCACCGAAAACAAAAATGTGGTTTTCCCTATCCGGGTGAGCAACGTAGACGACGATAGTGCGCAGGAAATTCATCTTCTGCTTATCAAGGACGAGACCCACCACCATTACACCCTCATTCGCTCGCTCTCTCGGCTTGTTTCAAGCCAGCTGAGCAAAGACGAACACCACATAGAAGTTTGTCCCAGGTGCTTGTCTAAATTTCGTAATCGAGAATGGCAGGATTACCAGCGCATCAGAGGCCGCAACATCGCTGCCGAGAAGCTCGCTCGCCACAAGCTCTACTGCAAAGCCAACGAACCTGGGTTGGCAGACTTGCCCAAACCTGGTGCCGTGGAGTGTTTCCACATGCACGGTGCCATGGTAGAGCACCCCGCCATCATCATCGCGGATTTCGAGGCCTTCCTCAAACCCCTGTCCACTTGCGATCCCGATCCTGAAGTTTCTTCCACCACCCCTTACCAACTCCACGAGGCATCCAGTTTTGCATACGTTGTCGTGCGACGAGACCAACACATCGCCCCCGAGCCCTACGTGTACCGTGGTCCCGACGCTGCCAAACACTTCCTCGAGAAAATGGTTGTGGAAGCCAACGAGATAGGGAAGGTGCTGTTGACCCCCAAGTCTATGCTCCCACTGACCCCCGACGATCAACGTAGACACGACGAGGCCATTGCTTGCCCTGTCTGCGTCAAGGAGTACATCGCCAACAACTGTAAAGTCCGACACCACGATCACTTTAACGGTAGGTACGTTGGTCCTTGGTGCAACGATTGCAACCGCTTGGCCCGGGACCCGCGCTTCATCCCTGTGTTTTTTCACAACGGCTCGGGGTACGATTTTCACCACCTGATCAAGCATCTTGGGTACGACAACGAGCGAATCAACGTCCTGGCGCAGAACGAGGAGCGTTACATCAGTGTGAGCAAACTAGTGTCGATCCCGGGAGCAGACTCTACCGTCGAGCTTCGCTTCCTCGACTCCCTGAGGTTTCTCCCGGCTAGCCTCGATGCTCTTGCAGGGAAGCTGAGCAACGAACAAATGCTTATTACCTCTGCGAATTTTCCGAACTTGGACGCCGGTCTCTTCAGGCGTAAGGGGGTCTACCCCTACGAATACATCACCGACTCTACCAAGTTTGCGGAGACGTCGCTACCTCCCCAGGCGAAGTTCTACAGTCAGCTACGAGGCTCGAACATTACCGACGAAGAATATCATCACGCCCAGTCCATGTGGCGCGAGCTAGGTTGTCGAACTCTCGGAGACTACCACGACGCCTACCTCAGACTTGATGTGACGCTCCTCGCCGACGTGTTCCAGACGTTCCGGGCGACCGCAATGAAGATCTACCACCTGGATCCCGCCTACTTCTATAGTCTCCCCGGACTGGCGTGGTCAGCCATGTTTCTGGTGACGAAAATCAAGCTGGAACTTCTTTCGGACGTGGACATGATGCTGTTTGTAGAACGTGCCGTGCGGGGTGGAATGGTTCAGGTGTCGCAACGGCACGCGCACGCCAACAACCATCACATGGCTACTAGCTACGACTCCACCCAACCGTCGAGCTACATCATGCACACGGATGTGAATAACTTGTACGGGCACTCCATGATGCAGCCACTCCCCTTTAGAGGGTTCGAGTGGGCTGATCCTTCCAACTTCGACGTTGAAGGTTTTGACGATTCGGAACATGGGTTCTTCGCCGAGGTGGACCTTGAGTTCTCCAAGAACGAGCAGGATTCGTTCTGCGATCTTCCCCCTGCACCCGAGTTCAAGTGTCCACCCGATTCCAACCAGAAGAAGCTCGTCATGGATTTCGAACCCAAAAAGAATTACGTCCTTCACTACCAGAATCTCCGGTGGTTGATGCAGCAAGGGGTCACAGTCCACGCAGTTCACCGTATCCTCAAG
Source organism: Lepisma saccharinum (assembly GCF_977018435.1). Classification (NCBI taxonomy): domain Eukaryota; kingdom Metazoa; phylum Arthropoda; class Insecta; order Zygentoma; family Lepismatidae; genus Lepisma; species Lepisma saccharinum. Next base: position 81,087 of record NW_028143453.1, on the reverse strand, counting down.
TTCGAGCATTCTCCGTGGTTGCGTCCATATATTGAAGTTAACACTGAACACCGCACCGCAGCCACGTCCGAGCTTGATAAGGATTTCTTCAAGCTCATGAATAATGCGGTGTTTGGCAAGACCATGGAGAATGTACGGAATCGCGTGGACATAAAATTGGTGACGAGGAAAGAGCGATGTCGTCAGCTTGTCGCGAGTCCATTGTTCAAGTCTCGAACAATCTATAACGAGCAGCTGGCTCTGATTCACATGAGGCAAGGTGTGGTGAAACTCACCAAGCCCATCTACGTTGGAGCCACGGTTCTGGATCTGAGCAAGCTCCACATGTTCGAGACATACTACGACATATTACGTCCACACTACGGCCACAACATCTCGCTTCTCTACACGGACACGGACAGCTTGGTGTACCACGTTCACACAGCCGACGCATACGGGGATATAGCCACAGTTCCATCTTTGGTTAACCTCTTTGACACGTCAGGCTATCCCCAACCGAACCAGAGCGGTATCCTGGCCCGCAACAAGAAGGTGCCTGGCAAACTCAAAGATGAGAAGGACGGAGATGTGATTCTCGAGTTTGCAGGTCTTCGCGCCAAGGCCTATACCATCAAAGCCGAGGGTAGCGTTACCAAGAAGGCCAAGGGTGTCGGCAGACAGGTGGTTCGGGAGCATCTCACATTCGAGGACTTCGTGGATTGCCTCAAGACCAGGTCGTCGGTTCTAAGAGCAGAACAGCGCATCCAGAGCGTCGACCATGTGTTGACCACCAACAAAGTGAGGAAGATTGCCCTGGATCCCAACGACGACAAGAGGTGTGTTCTCCAATGTGGAATCCACACACTGCCGTGGGGGCACTATCGCTTAGCAGAAAGCAAAACCTGCAACATATGCCCATCTTCAACAGAAGATTCATAAAACAAAAACAAAAAAAAACAAAAAAAATCATTTTGTTAGTTATTACAAAAAAAAACACTGACTGTCATTACAAAAAAAACTTTGACCGTATTTTAAATAACCAGCATACCTATGAATCTCTTTGGTTTCCGAAAACAAACCAACATGGAGACTGTACACCGCGCGACGACAGATCATGAATTTCTACCTTCCATGTTAACTAAACTCAACGGTCTACTGATTGTTCACCTTAATAGCATTTGGACGAAATTGGATGACGATGTAGGCAAGATGTTTTATGTCTTTAACAACAATTTACATTTTTACAAAATTCCGATCGATGGAAAACTTCAAATTACCGTGAATCCGGAAAACGTAGGCGAAATCAAAATATCTACCGGCAAGAACATTTTTCGAATCAAGCACGACAAGATGCTTTCTAACATTACGTACGATGTTTCTGCAGGAGATTGTTTATACGTGGAACTCCTAGGAGATTACGACAAACTTATTCCTCTCTTCGTAGAATTACGAATCGTCTATCCTATTATAAATAACCGTTAACCAAAATGCCTAACGATATTTTCGGCAACACCAAGCGTGTAGACCACGCAGAAGAGATTCTCATGTTGGACGTCCGAATTAAAAAGTTGAGGAGCGATTTGATTGCTTTGCAGGAGACCTTAAACAAAAGTTTAGAGTCCGAGATCGCTACGCTCCAAACGCAATGTCTCGACCCCATTCTGAAAATCGATTCCGAACTGAAAACGCTCATAAAAAATTATGTCGACGTACCTTCTTACGACAACGTTCAAAATATACAGTTGAGCGTGGATAAGCTTCAAAATGATTTGGCCAAATTGCAGCAATTTCAATCGAAAAATGAAGATTTGGAAAAATTGAAACTCGAAATCGAAGAACGAACTTCGGCAATCGAAAAGAATTTCTCTGAACTTCAAACCGTCGTGAAGGATATTGATGTAGAACGCTTGCATGTTGTTGTTTCCAAATTACAAGAAGAATTCGCCAGCACGTTGGAAGAAATTAAATCCAAGTTACAGACTTTGGAAGATACCATGACGAACCTACCATCGTCAGACGAACTGCAAGTCATCGGCAAAAGCGTCGCGAACATAAAAATTCAATTGGAGGCTTATCAAGATTTCGAACACATTCAAACCACCATCGCTACGCTTCAGGCATCTCTGGAGTTGATCAACGAAGAAATTAAAAATATTCACACTGAAGCCAGTGCGTTGACGAGCATACAAGACACGTTGAGCACGGTTCAGCAGAAGATTGAATATTTAGAAAATTTGAACGTCGAATCAAACCTTGCTCATTTTCATCACGTACTGGACAACATACAGAATGACTTGGAATCGTTACGGACGAGCGTACCTTCGAGCGAAGATTTGGAAAAATTGAAAACGGCGGTGACGGCACTATCCGATTCGAGCGACATCAAAAGTTCATTGAGCGATCTCGAGAGTAGGGTGGCCAATCTCCCCACCTCAAAAGAATTACACGCTTTGAAAAGGAGCATATCACGTATGCTGAAACGACTAGAAACGGAAACGGCGAACGTGGAACAGATTCGAGACGAACTTGCTTCGCTGGTGTCGACGCTGCCCACTTCGCAGAGCGTCGCCGACCTTCACACGCAGTTTACCGAGATGCGAAGCATCGTGAACGATCTCACCGAGAAAAGTTCGAAATTGAATCAAGTCGAGAACCTTCAGAGTATCGTCGTCAACATCAGAGATCAAGTTGGAGTGTTGGAATCCACGCAGGAATCGACGCTGGCCTCTTTCGGTGCCAAATTACAAGAACTCAACGAAAACTTCAAGCAGTTGAACGTGGAAGTGAAAATCAAGCCGTCATTTTCTACAGTAACGGATACCATCGTCGAACATTTGTTGCCCGTACAAAATACACTGGGACAGCTTCACAGCAACCTCGTTAGCGTCGATACTAAATTCGCTAAACTGCATTCTCTGCAAGCCATCGAAATCAACAGCGTACCCAATCAACAGAGAATCTCCACGTTCGTCGAAGGTAACAAACTGTACATGTTACATCCTTATCATCCGTACTACAAGTTTCTCCTCGATGGCACGATTCAGATAAATGAATTTTCGTACTGGTCTCACGGCAGAAAAGCTAGCGTTCCCACCATGACCTTGATATCGAATCGTGGTGTCCAGAAAGCAGGAAACATTCCTCTGGCACGTTGGAACGAAACGCGCAACATATATGAAATACACGAAGACGAAGATCTTACCGTTTTTGACGTGAGTGCCGGCGATAAGCTGATCATTCAAAACACTGGTGAGGTGCCACCCTCTTTGAATCCCATCACGCTGGTGCTTCTCTTCAAACGTAATCTCTAAAAATGTCTAGGCAAGCCATCGTCGAAGAATTGCATAAACCTGCACGTCGCAACTACGAACGTTTGGCGGTGGTAACCAAGGGAATCGATGACCTCTGGCAAAGTGACCTCGTGGAGATGAGTAGCGGCAATTTGAAAAATGTGCATAAATTGAACAAGGGCAACAAGTACCTCCTCACCGTCATAGACACGTTTTCGAAATTCGCATGGGCTCTACCTTTGAAAACCAAAACGGGGACATGCGTCACGGAAGCATTCAAGACAATTTTTCGCGAAAGCGACAGACGGCCTCGGTTTTTGCAAACGGACAGGGGGAAGGAATTTTACAATGCCGTATTCCAAAAGTTTATTCAAAAACATGACATTCGACATTATTCGACCTTCAGTCACATCAAAGCCAGCATCGTGGAAAGATTTAATCGAACCTTGAAAACACACATGTGGAAACGATTCACGCTTCGAGGAAATTACAAATGGGTCGACATACTGCCGGAACTCGTCGACACCTATAATAATACGGTACACAGAACGATAGGCATGAAGCCAGCTGACGTTACGAAATCTGACGAGCAGCGTTTAATTTCTACAGTTTACTGTCCAAAGTACACTCCCACGACTACCAAAAAATCAAAATTCAAAATTGGAGACCAGGTGAGGATCAGCAAATTCAAACGCACCTTCGAGAAGGGATTCACAAAAAATTGGAGCACGGAACTTTTTACGGTGGTTCGAGTTTTACCCGGAAACCGACACACGTATATAATAAAAGATAGTAGCGGCGAGATTTTGAAAGGAAGATTTTACGAAGAGGAACTCTCTAAAACAAAACATCCCGACACGTACCTCATCGAGAAAGTATTGCGTAGGAAAGGCGACAAACTGTTTGTCAAATGGCTGGGACTTCCGGAAAAAAGTTGGATCGACGCGAACGAAGTGATCTTGTGAGTACGTGGAACGTGGTGAAGCGTCTACCGGATTCGGAAAGTCAAACGAAAAAAAAGAACGGTGAGTTGCTTCCCGACAGCATCCGCTGTCTGATCGTAGGTCCTTCAGAGTGTGGGAAAACAACACTGCTCGTGGACAATTTTCTCCTCGCACCGAATTGGTTAGATTGGAAGAACAGGCACCTCTACGTATTTTCGAAAAGTCTCGAACAAGCGAAATACCAGCAACTGATAAAACTGTACGATGGTCTGGACATTGCAACGTTCTCTTCGGAAATAAAACCACTCCACGATTGTCGTGAAAATTCAGTCGTTGTGTTCGACGATGTCATCCTGGAAAATCAAAATGAAATTCGCAATTTTTTCACGCAAGGTCGTCACAAAGGAATAGATTGCTTCTTCCTAGCTCAAACGTTTTCCAAAATTCCAAAACAGTTAGTACGCGACAACGCTAATTTCATATGTTTGTTTCGTCAAGATCACACCAACCTCAAGCACGCGTACGATGACTACGTAGGCGGAGACATGAACTACAATCAATTTTCGGAACGCTGCTGCTCCCACTGTTGGAACAGTGACGATTTCGGATTCGCGACGATCGACATGACGAGAAAACCTAACGAGGGAAAATACAGAAACAAAATCAACGACTTTCTAAACGTTGCAACGTTGTGAGAAACGATGAGTATAAATAACGCTATGACGAAACGAAAAATCGAAGACGAAAATCTCAAGCTTCGCGATTACCTCGCGAAACGCTTCAAAGGTTGGAAATCCGAGAATCGCGGATTCTACGAAGAGAAGAAACGTCAAGATCAACCTGTGATCGACGCCATCGGCGATCTAGGTAAAGAAATTAAAGGTGTCACGGAACAAAATAAAAATTTGATCAACGAACTCGTACCACTTGCAGCTAAAAATTACACCGTACCCACGCCCATTTCGAGCATTCCTTCGACGCCGTTCGAACTAAGAGACGTACCGCCACGACGTCGAGCCATAGGTAGCACGTCGTCGTCTTTGGATAAGATCGAGTTGGGACCTTTGGCACGAGACTACCTGAGCACGGCGAAATTCGACAAGGATGAAGTTTTCGGATTGTATCCGAGCATGGAGAGCAACGAAGGCGGCGGTGTGGTTTGGAAGATTGGAAAATCGAAAGTTACCTTCGAAGGCAACGACATTAAAGTTAATTTAGGCGAGAAGGATAGTTGGAACAGGTATCCGGGTACGGTGGGACTGTGGGAACTCGTTGCCAAAAAGCAGCCGAAAGATTACACCGACGAAGATTACCAGAGTTACAAGGAAATTTTGATCATGACGGATGCCTTATACCAAAACAACGACGCCTCGCAGAATAGGGTCAAATCCAGCAGCGGCGAGAAGTACAGAAATCTCATCAAGCCGATATGGAACCAGGTGAAAACAGGCAGCGGCGTCAAACTCTACAACACCCTGCCCAAAGAATTCGTTTGGGTGGACGACGTGCGCAAGCTCATAGACAGGTTGTTGGTTATTGCAGGAGAGGAGACTGCAGGCAATCGTAATTTCTACAACGAGAAGGTAGGAATTGTGGACATGATCAGCACAAAACTTTCCAACTTCATCGTGAACGACGATAAGGGCATAGGTTACCTCATTAAAATTATCAACACGCTGCCTCCGAGATTCTGGAACATGGCCGAAGGAAAGGGACTCGTGAACGACATCATCAACAAGTTACCTTTCGAGATGCATTTACCCGGCTACCAGTACTGCGGACCAGGTACCAAACTCGAGAAAAGATTGAAGAGAGGAGACAGGGGTGTGAATCCGTTGGACGCCGCATGCAAAGATCACGACATCGCTTACAACACCACTCGCACCGAACTGGATGCACGTCACGAAGCAGACAGAAAGTTAGAGCACGCAGCTTTCGAAAGATTCGTCAGCAGAGACGCTTCGCTGGGAGAAAGAGTTGCAGCACTGGGCACCACCATCGCCATGAACACAAAACAAAAACTTGGGTGGGGTATATAAATAACATACAGTAAAAAAAAAAAAAAAAACACATCATGTCTGGTATAACCGTCTTGCCACACGAACTGTTGTGTAAAATTTTTAAACACGCAGTAAACGGAGATGTTAATAAACTTTTAATCATAGCGAGATCAACGCCGGAATTTCGCATCCCTTGTGAAATGGCTGTTAAGGATTATCTTCGGGAGATCAGTGGCATGAGGTGCGGTGATCTCGACACTCTTCTTTCGGCTGCAGGGGAAAAATTAAACGAGAGGATGGACGAACTGCACGAGGCGAGGCAGGGAAGAAGACAATACACGGATGATTGGCGTAGATCTAAACAAGAGACGGAAGATATTATCACGCACATCATCGTGTTTTCCGAAGCACGAACTTTTTTCCTTTGTCGAAAACTTGATATATAAATAACACACACACTGAAAATTTCTCTTCAATATGACGACTGAAAAAATGAGTGACTTTCAAGCATTAAAACAAATGCTAAATTTGTCAGTAGAGTATGTAAAAATTCAGGAATTAGAAGTGGACAAACCTTACACGATAACTTCCGGTTCAATTGTTTCTACCCAGTATGGTCCCAAGGCGCGTTTGTTGCTCAACGCACAATACAGTCTATTTTTACCAGATCGATACGCTAACATGTTATCCGACGAGAAGCTAGCTATTTTAATCGAGAACAAAACTCAAATCGTGTACAAGGGTACAAAGGAACTTCTTGGTAAGAAAACAAAGCACGTAATAGAATTTGTGTAACAGCTCTGCGCGGAGTATATCCTTGAAAAAAAAAAATTACACGGAACAAAAAAATCTCAGAACATTTATATATAAATAACATACCGAAAAAAATTACACAAAACAAAAAAAATCTCAAAACATATATATAAATAACATACCGTGAAGATAACATATAGAGCATCAACATGAAGCCCAAAGGTGTCGTGTACCAGATACCATACTCCAATCTGAAAAATCTAGGTACCCTCGATGGTTTACTCACCAAAAAACAACGCGAGAAGAAACGTTCTTGCTTGATGAAAGGACACGGAATGAAATTACTTCTCAGCACACCTCAATTGAGACGCTTGCAGCGTTCGCGGAAACAGCAAAAAATCGGAGGTTTCATATTCAGCATCCCAGCCATCCTGGCAGCATTGGGGGCTGTTGGAAGTTTGGCCGGCGGAAGTGCCGCCATCGCGAAAACCGTCATCGACTCGAAGAAGAACAAAGCCGAGTTGGAAGAACAGAAACGTCACAACCTGGCTATGGAGAAGAAGGGGAAAGGTATAACCAAAAAACAAAAAAGCAACCTCGATGCTTTGAAGAAATATAAAAAAAAGAAGAAGCCCTGTCCAACTTCGATATTGAATCTCTGATCGAACTGTTGGGAATAAAAAACTTCAGGGGTGTTTTCATGTCCGATTCTCTACCCTCTGCTGTGAAGAAAAAGGAGTATGGCGTGGTCAACCTGGACAGTTACAAAAATCCTGGTACACATTGGATATGCTACCTCAAAATTGACGATAACAATGCATTTGTTTTCGATTCGTTCGGTGGCACACCACCTGCCAGGTTGGTGAAGTATCTCAGTGTTGCCAACCTCTACTACAATGACAAACGCATCCAGGGTTTCACCGATGTTAACTGCGGCCACCTATGCCTTTCTGTTCTCGCATACATGTCTAAAATAAATAACCCGTCGGTGGAACATTTTCAGAAAGCATTGTGGAATCTTAAATACGATGGGCGTGTTCCATCTCACGAGCGAATCTTCAATCTTGAAACTCACGCTGCACGACGACATCGTCTATCCTAAATCCGTGGCTCTGCGTGCATTCTACAGCATGTACCTCATACCTAACGTCACGCAGCACAACAACAAAATTAGCGTCGGAAGCGAGCACATTGTCGTCACGCCAGGTCAATACAATCTTTCCACTTTGCAAGCTCAGTTACCCAAAGGCACGTACCTTTCTCAAAATTCGGTCACGCACAGAGTGGAAATCGTATCGGCAACGGAGACCGTGGACCTGGGCACCATAGGAGAACTTCTAGGTTTCGAGAACAACACCAAACTCGAAGCTGGCATCAAGCACACGGCAGTCAATATTCCTAAATTTCTAGCCATCGAAACTCTGAACGTTCACTGCAACGTGGCGGAAGGCATGATCACGAAATCCTCGGACGGGGAGCTGCTGGGAAGTCACAAGCAGACAGGAATCATAGCTACGTTCAAACCCAGTTCCGAATTCATGGAACCGATCATCTACACACCCTCTTCGCCGATCTATTTTCCAGTATGCCGCAACCGCATAGACGACATAGAGTTGGTGGTGACAAACGAGAAAGGAGACGTGGTGGATTTCGCAGGTGCCACTACGACGGCCATCGTGGAGATCAACGTATAATAAATAACACACATAGTGAAAATGGAGCAAATCGAAAGTTACGAATTGCAATCTTTCCCTCCCAACCGTCGCACGTTCGCCAATCTCAACGAAGCAAACAGGGAGATCGAATACGACGTGGACGTAGGCGATGGGTTCGTTCATCCTCACAGAGCGGACCTCTACCTTCAATTCGACGTGGTGAAGAAGGAAAACGGAGATGCGTTTCCGCCCAATGCAAATTTGATACTCGTGGACAACTTCGTGCCTCACCTGTTCTCGCAGGTGGAGGTGAGGAAACACAACACCGTCATAGACAGAATAGATTATCCAGGCATCACGTCGACGGCAGTGGGAACATTGAAATTATCCAAAACAGACGCAGCATACTACCAGGCGGGAGGATTCGAAGCGGGGACCAAAATATCGACTAAAAGTCACACGGTGCTTTTTCCCATGCGTCTGCTGCCGGGATTCTTCTCGGACTACAAGGAGATCATGTGGAAGGGAGGATTGCGCGTCACGTTTCGAAGAGCGGCCAACGACAACGACGCACTGATGCGATACACCAACTTGAACGCCGACGGCACGCCGATAGCCAACACATTACCTGAAGCGGCCAAGTGCGTCATCCGGAGCATGGAATTGAGAATGCCGATCGTAGAATACGAAACAAACTACGCCCTCAAGTACAAAGCGGAGATCTTGAAGAGTCCGCAGGTACCGATTCACTTTCACGGTTACCAGTGCGTGCAGAAGATGGCGTCGGGAAGTCACATGGAATTCGACGTGACGACGCAGTTCAACAACATACAGTTCGACATGCCAGATTTCGTCGTCGTGCTCTTTCAGACCGGGCGCGATAACAACCAGGAAAAAAATTCCAGCATGTTCGACGACTGCAAGATCAAGAATGTTTATCTGAAGAATGGCAGAAACGAAGTGTTCCCGCGCGAGAATTACAACCTCGACATGACCAAAGACGATTACCTCAAACTTTACGAAGCTTACACCTCTTTCAAACGCGTGACCGAGGGAAGCATGGACATGTACTACACGCCCAGCGAATTCAAAACCCGCAGACCCATGTTCGTCATCAATACCACGAAGAGGAAGCAGGTGGTGGTCAACGATCGAACCAACATCAAGGTCGTCTGCGAGTTCCACGACGCGCTGCCCGAGGACACCGTATGCAGCGTTATCCTGATTGCAGAGAAGTCCTTCGTCCACGACGTGAAGAACGAGAGGGTCACAGAGCAGTTTTAACAAGTTTTTTACATTTTTTTCTTGCACAATAAGAAATTTTTGTACTAGCACAATCAGTTTCAATGGCACAATACGAAAATTTCACTAGTTCAGATCAGTTACAAATGTCTATTTCATTAGTTATCAGTTACAATATCTTTTTTGCACTATAGCACGAGAGACAATCAGAAAATTTGCACAAAAAAAATTTGTTGTTGTTTTTTTTTTACACGAGAAAATTAACAATAAAATTCTTTTTTATCGTTTCAGATGCTGTCGAAACATCAAAAACACATACACACACACTAGAAAAAAGCATGCAACTTTATTTGTAACACACACACATACATTATCCATCTTCATCAAAAAAATATTATAATAAACATAATTATTTTTATCTATATCTCACAATAAAACTCTATATCCAAAAATATTACAACATCAAAATAACACTAGAGTCGTTAGTACACGTTGCATGCATTACGGAGGTCCTCTGTAGGGTTTCATGGAAGTTTGGGGGGAAAAAAAAAAACACGTGAAACCCTACAGAGGTGCGACTATCTAGAGTCGCAGCCGTTAGAACCTTTTTGGGTTGGGCACCACGCACCCTGGCGGGGTTAGGGGCCAGGAATCCTAAAAAACAACAATTATTTATTTGTTTGTTTGCGTCACAATACAGGTGCGCGCATATGCATGTGCAGCACATCGTTCCCGCGATAAGATTTTTACAAAAATCCCGATATACATTGACGCCCAGAACTTGGAAATAAGGCATATTCGCTCACCACTGTTGCCAGCTTAGTCTCCCTCTTTATCTTACGGCAACATTGACGTCTCTAGTTTTTTTTTAATTGCAGGTAGGTTGCCAACACACTCTAGTTAATAATGCTACATATTATACACGCACACACGCACACACATACTGTGTTGCCATCTCTCTTTTACGGCAGTATATATTTGTTGCCGGCTCTATTGCACAGTGTGTGTATGTTACGCCAGTGTATAAATTGGCTAAACCCTTATCAAGTAAGAAAAACTATAGGTAGGTGTTGGCAGCATTGTCGGTTGTTTAACTCTTCCCCCTCTCTCTTTTTTTTGTAAAAAAACCATGGTAGAAATACCAGTAGGTTGGCAACCTTGATTTATGCAATTAATTAAAGCAAGCCTCAAGCCTCAAGCAAGATTGCCAGCTCCTTGCCTTAGGTTAGGTTAGACCAAAATAAAAACCTTGGTAACTTTTCGAGTAAAATATTGGCAACACTGCAAGACAAGCCTCAAGCAGTATTGCCAGCTCCTTGCTTGAGGTTAGGTTAGACCAAGATAAAAACCTTGGTCATTTTTTCGAGTAAGAGGTTGGCAACACTGCGAGCCCCACCGAGCCCCAGCTGGCAACACTGCGAGAAAAGCCTCAAGCAAGATTGCCAGCTCCTCGCGTTAGGTTAGATTAGCCCAAGAAATAAAAACCTTGGTAACTTTTCGAGTAAGAGGTTGGCACTGAGCCCCACCGAGCCCCAGCTGGCAACACTGCGAGAAAAGCCTCAAGCAAGGTTGCCAGCTCCTTGTTTGAGGTTAGGTTAGACCGAAAAAAAAACCTTGGTTATTTTTTCGAGTAAGAGGTTGGCAACACTGTGTACCTCACTATACCTCATTTTCGGGCGTAGAACCCGGCCCACTACTCTACTAACGTTTTATTATTATATTATATATGTTTCAATATTTTCATAGTCATCCAAACATTTGACAAAACATTTTTTTTTTTAGTTACGAAGATAGGAAGAGAAAAAAGTGGTTGCATAATTTCGAGAAGTATTTCTTAATAGGGGACAAATGTTTTAATTTTTTTTCTTTCTTTCTTTCGTGTAACCACTATGTTATCGATAGGAACGATGCAAGACCAACATTACCACTATGTTATTATATTGAAGGGGATTTTCCATTATCAAAAATTGTGTTCACACACAAAACTTAGTACCTGTCTGCATCCATACCTAGATCAAAAGATTCGAACCCCTTGTAACGTATTTAATTATTTACGCTTGTGCTTGTATTTGCTCTCTTCGGGTTTAAAAAAAAGCCTAGAGAGTTAGTTAGTTGATTGTTTCCCACTGTACTATTTCAATTTTTGAATAATCGCATGTTAGTTATAAACGCATCGTTGACATCCTGTCTGATCATATATGTGTTTGGGTTGAAGCTTCGTATCTACCTGCAACATTTATTTTCTTTCTTTTTCTTGTTATCTACTTTATATATTGAACATTAGAAACAACGCATTCCCATTAACAATATTTCATATTATGGAAACATTTAAGTCTATACGCCATCAGAGGTGTGATTGCAACAACGTTACCACTACGTCATCCGACAAAAAGCCAGAATCGGTATTGTTATATTTTATTGCTCAGGTCATTTCATTTTTTTTTTAATATGTATAGCTATAGCGAACATACTAACTTAAGCCCTCAGACTCGTAAACCAACAAATATATACACCTCTGTTAACTGCCTTGTATTTGGGGGAGGGGTAGCTGTTGGTGCAATACACTTTGAAGTTTTTGTTTTTTCAAAGTGCCATGACACATCAATTTCATCATAATTATCATTATTCATCCTCATCGTTGCCATTAGCTAAAATTGCCTCTTCTTTTTTTTACAAATTTTCGTACTGACATCGCCTTAGCAGATTAACAGAAATCGTCTAAAATTTGAACTCGTGACACCTCCCAATACCGTTTCAAGCTTATTTGTGATTGTTCCCCTCAATTATTTAAAGTACCTCACTTTCATATTCAAATACACACAAGTAAAAAAAAAAGGTTCATATCACATTAGTGATTTTAAATTGTATTCTTGGGGGACCACTTTCTAACATTGTTGCCTGATATTAAAATAAGCGAAAACACACTGCCATGCTTAATAAAAAATAAAAAAACATCCATTCATTGTCAGATTGTACAACTGTATAGGTCGAGGTTCATAAGCCTCGTCCATCTCATTCTAGGGACAGCATATTTTGTATACAGTTTATAGTGGAATCACAACACAGGTTGTTAAGAATATCGTCAGTAAAATATGAGAATTCTTGCTGTGAAATTTCTATGCTGTTTAACCTAACAGAATTCGAATCCCTGAGAGAGCCAAGTACTGAGCTTTAGCATTCCATATTAGCAAAACCTTTATACGTACGTATTTATAACCTCAATTTACTAATCAGGAAATCCCCCTTAGCCAACCAATTAGCACATTTTATATGACCTTCTATAGAGGAAGAGGACATGACATTTCCGAGCCGGTATTATTGATGTGATATTCTTAACAGGTTAATGCATCAATCTTTACGCAAACACTTAGGAATATTTGGAATGCAAACAATTCTTGTGACAAAACAAATAATTAGGAAATTCTTTTTAACCAAACAATCAACACAAATCTCTCTTTTTATAGAGAAAAGGGAAGAGCATAACATTCCCGAGACAATATTATTGATATAATATTCTTAACAGATCAAAAACTTAATATTTACACACATACATAAGCGCATCAATCTCTACACAACCACACACACATATACAAGAATATTTGGAATGGAAAAAAATCTCAGGAAGTTTCCCTTAGCCAAGCAAATCACCAGTTACATGACCCCCCCTCTCTCTCTCTCTCTTTTATAGAGAAAAAGAAGATCATGACATATCCAAGGTAGTATTATTGACGTGACATTCTTAATAGGTCGACGTCACATCTACACATACACACACACACGCACACTCGGGGAATGTTTGGAATGTAAAACTATTGATTTTGTCTGAGTAAAAACAACTAGGTTACATGGGAATTCTTGCCAACATTTCTGTGTTGCAGAAGTTTTTTTTTTTGAAAAATAATTGCAATTAAGAAATTATTAGCTCAGTTCAGTTTTAACGTGTTCATATTTGAAAAAAAAATGCAAAATACGCCTTGGAGATTTCAACCAATCCACACTTTACTAGATTGGAGAAACTCTAACTATTGTCATTTGGAACCTTTAATTGCCCCCCCCTTGTTATTTTTGGATCAATTACCTTTTCCAAATTAACAACAGGACTGAGGCGGTTCCTAAATAACAATAGTTAAAGACATATTTTAGCAAATTACGCCGGCATAAGCTAAGTACGTGTTGCTAGAAAACCTTCGTCGTTGCAAGTCACCTAACCCACTCACTAAGAAATAAGAAAAAAAATATTGACCTACTGAAAAAAAATTGACTTGTGTTCACCGAGTTCACAGATGATTACTCATTGATGACTCCGTCGTTGTCGTCTATCAAAAAAAAAAACCTAAGTACCTTAGAAACAGTGAGAGTTATCGAAAAATATCCCCTTGTCGATTTTTTTTTTTTGGTAACGTAGAGTAGGCGTAGAGAGGTCGGGTTTAGTGCATCGGTCGAGTCTAGGTGTCCTCTGTCCTCTCCTACCAAAATAAACATAGGTCGTCATGGAACCAATTTTTTTCATCAATCGAAAATTTTCCAAGTCCACAGCGTTAAAAAAATCTTAAATTTGCAAATATCTCGAAAATGGTAAGAGTTATCGAAAAAATATATCGAAAAACACCCCCATCCCGGTAGCGAAGCTACCACCCCTGTCGATTTTGGAGGTTTAGAATACGTGTACCAAGTTTTGGTGGTCCTGGGGTCAAGGGGTAAGAAGTTAGCCCACCCGCCAAAACTTTTGATCACTCGTAACTTCCGAACGAATAGTCGTGGAGAGGTCGGGTTTAGTGCGTTGGTCGAGTCTCGGTATCCTTTTTGATCTTCTAACAAAAAAAACATAGGTCGTCATGGAACCAAATTTGACCCCCATCTGTCGAAAAATTTTCCAAGTCCACAGCGTTAAATTGCAAATGTCTCGAAAAAACAGTGAGAGAGAGAGAGATAGTGCAAAAATCCTCCCCGTTGACCCTTTTGTCGATATTGGTGATGCAGAGTACGTGTACAAAGTTTTTTTTAGAGGTCCTGGGTCAAGGGTGGGCCAATTGCCAAATTATTTTTTTCATCGCTCGTAACTTTCGAAAGGATGATCATAGAGAGCTGGGATTTCTTGCGTTAGCATCGTCTAGGTATCCTCTGTCCTCCCATACCAAAATAAACATAGGTCGTGATGGAACAAAAAAAAAATGTTCCGAAAATTTTCTAAGTCCAGCGTTAAAAAAATCTTAAATTGCAAATATCTCGAAAATGGTAAGAGTTATCGAAAAACACCCCCATACGGCATCGTTAGATGCCCCCTGTCGATTTTGGAGGTGTAGAATACGTATACCAAGTTTTGGTGGTCCTGGGGTCAAGGGGTAAGAAGTTAACCCACCCACTCTCCAAAACGTTGATCACTCGTAACTTTTGAACAAATAGTCGTAGAGAGGTCGGGTTTAGTGCGTCGGTCGAGTCTCGGTGTCCTCTGTCCTCCCATACCAAAATAAACATATGTCGTCATGGAACCAAAAATTTTCCGAAAATATTTTCCAAGTCCTGCGTTAAATTGCAAATATCTCGAATTTTTGACACTCTATTATTCTCGACTGAAATATTAAAACAAACAGAGTCCAATATAAGTTAGTTCGGTGCGTAAATAAAAAATAATAGGTTAAGTTATATCACTGCACCACGCACCCCTGGCGGGATGTTTTCTTTTTTTTTGGGGCCAGGGATTTCCTTAACAAAAATAATTTTGATTATCACACACACACCACAGAAGATCACACATGAGTTTAAAAAAAAAATCGTGGCAGATTACGCTGAGAGCACAAGGTCGTAGTAGATTACACTGAGGGACCTTACAGTAAGAGGAGACAGACTTATAGGAAAATGTCGTAAGTCATTTCAAGAGTAGGTCAAAGGGCGAGGTTAGCATAAGAGCAAATTTTCTCTTCGATAAATTGTCCTTTGCGAAACGTGCAATTACTTCAATGGGTACTGGCAGCCTCGTGTCTGTGGGAACGTTTTTTTCTCAAGAGTAGAAGTGCCCAAGTGGATTCCCCGCTTGCTCAGCATCCCAAAAGCTACAAGATGCTGCAGTGGCTGTTCGGCACGCCGACGTTGATTTGGAACAATCACATGCAGATGATCGAGATCGCGTCCAAAAAAATGCAGAGGGAGAGAAACACTCGTGTATTTGAGTCACAATACAGAAATAATGAGAGGCGCGCGTGTGTGTGTGGCAGAGATCACATCGTTCCGAGCATTTTTTTTTTTTTTTTTTTTGAGGTTTACAAAGGTCACGATATATAAACTTTGCCGGACTTGGAAAATTACGATAAGGTGCATTCGTACTTTGAAGTACGAGAAGTACGAGAAAGTGAATTCTCTCGTACCGGCTTTTCTGCGCCGTGAAACATCGTCAGCGCAATAAATGAGGCGCGGAACGTGGAGAGAAAGTGAGTTTTTGAGGTTTCGATGCGATTTTCTGAGGGGTCGAAAAATCAGGGTTGTGGTAGAAGGCATATTTGTGACACTACTCAAGAGTGGCTGCGATTAGGGGGGGAGTGGAGGGGCAGTTACCCCCCACTGTTTGCCGCTTTTGCCTTCGCACTATGCTGAACCTTATCTACCAAGGGAAAGTAAACTGCCCTTGCTCCCCCCCTTTCCCAGTTTTGGAACCCAATCGCATCGCAAAGTATATCGTCCATTTTATGCATTAACTTGAAAATATGATTTTACACGAAGAATTCAGAAAATTAATTTTGTCTGGAATGTCTAAGATATGTATATTTTATGTTATTTCCATAGAAATGTGTGCCTCATGTTAATTTTTATGTGAAATAAGACTTCGCAGATTACATTGCAGTCATATGGTCGCCACAGGCACGTAGCCAGGGGGAGGGCTAAGGAGGCTGAATCCCCACCCCCGAAATTCTACAAATATATAGTTTAAATAGTGTATAGTGGTAATAAATTTTACTTCCTTAGCAAGATTATATATTAGAGCGAAAAAAGTTTAGTGTATAATAGAGAAACCACCTTGTATGTTTATATTCTACAATTTAATCCAAAAAATAAATGGATCCCCAGCTCCCAAAATTTATTATTTTATTTGTGAAAGGTCACACAATATAATCTTTATGAGTAAAAATTGCCCCTAACTTCTAAAGTCTGTTTCTGAACGGAATGTGTGAAAGTTAATAACAAAATACAATAACTATGAATTTCAGTACACTAACTGTACAAAATGTAATAAAAATAATGTCACTCACACGGTGGATCCAGTAGCAAATAATAATAATAATAATACATTTGGATTAAATTGGTTTATTTCTAATAACTTATAATAGTTATTATTGTAAAATAACAACTGTAACCGTAGTAGTAATTATTATTTGTACTAATCAAGTTTTATTAATGGCCTTCCCCCCACTAAAAATATTTCTTGCGACGCCTCTGCTGATAAGGGATGACCCCTCCCCCCACCAAATAAAATTCTGGCTAAGGGCCAAGCACTACTACCAGTATGGCAGACTTCCGAGGTAAGAATTTATTTCTCACTCCCTTTTTCCGCTGCCTAGTAATAAATGTTTGTAATCAGGGAAAACACTTTATGCTCAACTGGTATTTTGAAAAATTGACGAAGGGAGCTTTATTATTATCGTTACTATATTAAAGTTATCCCATGGGGGTTTCAACCCCCAACTCCGTCGGGCCGCCCGTGTTCTGGAGGATAAAACAGAAAACTTTACCTCAGCTCAGCATGGAATATTGTTGGAGAGCGAAGCTTGAAACTCTGTTCTAATTGCTCCAATAACGAAGCTATTTTGTGGTCGTGTTATCCAATGCAAGACAAGATTGGGATGAATATCTTTCAGTGAAGGTTGGATGAAAACTTTAATTAGCATTAATTACGTGGCATTAGGAAAAGGTTGGGGGAAATGTTAGCCTCGACACCAAAAAAAACTATTTTCTGTGGCTTCCTGCAGGAACTAATTCCCTTATTAAATTGAGTTATTAAACTAAGCTGCTTTTGTAATCATTAAGGGTAGCGTTTTCATGCAGATACAGCATATGAAATATGTACAAAATGAGAATGCAATGTTATTTTGACATTATCCAATGTGCTTTTATATTTGGTACGGTCAATAAATAACCGGGTTAATGTCGTGAAGAAGCGAAATAAAGTGACAGAGCGATGAAACTTACAGGATATGTAGGTCAGGCTGGGGTACGCCACATGTCTGAGAGACGAGTTCCAGACCGCGTCGCTAGGTGGCAACACTGGCAGGGAAGGAAGGTTGCGTCAGTCATTCAGTGAGATGAGTCATGGCGTTCACAGTGTCTGGCGCTACAAAGGAGTCTCAGCGATACCTGATACAGTTTTTGACGGCAGACCACACACAAGCCTTGCAGAGACAAATCTTTCAATTAAATTTCAGCTCTGCTATTTTCAACAGATTAGAAACAAGAAATAGTCACAAGATTATTCACATAAAGCCTTGAAATAACACAAACTTAGACTTACGTTAAAGTCATATCTCATTCTTTTCATAACCAAACAGGCCAAACAACAAGAAAAATCTCTATCTTTTCCCATCGTTACCAACTCGCTAATTTTTTGTGGAGTTGCCAACCTCGCACACAAAATTATCATACGTAAATGTATGATAACACTAGATATCATCTATGACTATACAGGACCTCCTCTACGTGCGATAACACTAGAAATCTTCTTTGACCATACAGGCCGTGTTACACAAATACAGAATAACATTGATTCAAACGAACATGTACATAAATTAAACAAAGACATATTAATCTTTTGCTACGACATAACTTCGGTCGTTGCAAAGTTGAAAACAGTCTGTTGTTGTCTCGGCTCGTGGAGTCGTTCAGTTGCAGAATGGTGTTATTTTTTGATCGACAAGGCTGCATACTTTTCGATAGGGAAATCTATCATGACTGGACCATAAATGTACACGAATGATTTTCAATTGTGCAATTTACATAGTTAAGCATATACTATATGCTTTTCAATTGCATTTTCTTTGATGGGGATAACAACATCCCTGGCAGGGATAAAGATAATTGTCTTTTACCGGGGATAAAATTTGTTGTGGGGGGAAATCCCCGGCATCCCCCCAATTAATTCGCACAGTGTGTTTTACGGTAGGCATGAGACCAAGTCACCAATTGCTGTGCAGAGAATTATTAGGAGGAATATGGACGTCCACCACCTATTACAAAAGCATTGTTGCGTCACTGCCTTTAAGAATTTGGCGAATGGTATTCAGGTCAAAATTCATATTTTCCAATTCACACGTAAACACAAGAGCATTTTTTTCGTCTGAAGGTTTGCAACACTGTCTGATGGTGGTGAATTGTGGCAGAATGAAACGACCCGATTCCCTGGCGGTTGGCTAATGAACAAAACCCAAGAAGGGAAACTCGCCGAGTGATAATTGCTTGAGAACTCCTGCCAGCCCTCGCCCCCTCCAACACCACGCCGCACTCAAAACAAGCCACCGGTCCGTGGGAGGTCTTTTATTTTGATTACATTTCGGTTCACGACCTGTAAACTTTACACAACATTTGGAGAAGCCGTTATGAACTTGCTTTCAGGTTCAGGTTTAAGAGACATTATTTTCCTCCCGCATAGACTGGGTAATGGAAGGAGGGGAAGGGGATTGACCCACCCCTCCAGGTAAGTCTAAGGGAGGTTTCAGACCGAAACGACACGCAATAAGATCCGGGAGTCGCTCGGACTGGGCCGTTTTCTCAAGCGTGCACCGTGTGGCCTCGGTTTGTTCGCGCATGTGTGGAAAACGCCTTGCAATACAGTAAACTAGACCATTTATTACATGTCGCTTGCCGCTTCACTGTGAAATCTCCATGTCGCCTGCCACTTGTCGCCTATCGCCTGCCGCTTCGGTCTGATAACTCCCTGGAACCAAATATACCTTCAGTGAGCTTCATGGGTAAGATATTTAAGAAATGGCCGTGCACAAGAGACAGTTCGTGAAGTCGCTACAAATTTCAAAGCTGATCGGAAAAGAGCAAATTAGCCCCGTGCGCTCAACTCTTCGGATGAGCTTCGGAACGTTCCGTTGGTCTTCGGTCGCTTCGTGAATATTCGGTATCATTCGGGGACGTAACGTTGAACAAAGCTAGGTAAGAGATTGGTTGTGCGCGCATTTTCCACAATTCCCATTCCGTTCCACCCTCGTATAATAACCAGAGCTAGGAATTTTAGGTGCTGCACCTTAAATTTTTTTGTGTGAAAATGGGTAAAAAAGCGACTCATCCCCAAAATAAGCACATATTGAACTTTATTCATGGTGTTTCGGTTGCACCTTTTTGCACCTTTTTCACAATCTCAGAACCTTTTGCACCTTTTCGCCCTTTTTGAATCTTTATCATTTTTTTTTAATACAACTCGCACACTGTTTAACCCCACCCACATTCGAGGCACGGCTTCTTGGCATGCGATTCTTGTTTACCGCACAACAATGAATCGGCTTTCTTCAGTTCTTGGACGTTAATGTAGTAAGCGCACGGACTTCAAACAGTGCCAACAATGACGCGTTACAATTGCTAGATGTTGTGCTGTTTTTGTCCTATGCTGTATTGTTTACGAATTGTTGTAGGAAAGCTGTTTTGTTTACCTTCTCCCGTCTCAGCGAGCAAGGTAACTGCAGTCTGTGATCGACTGATCGATGCATCGGATTTGCTTGTTCACCATGCCAAAACATAAAGTAAATGTTGGGAAACTGCAGGACATTGTTCAACAGTTTAGCGGTGACGGCATTCAGAGTGATGGATCTTTTCTGAGGTGTGCTGTGTGTGATATTTCTATTGCTGTTGATGACAAACACCAACGCACTCGGGTTGTGCAGTATCTACAAAGTGGGAAGCACGTCAGGAATAAGTTAACTACGAGATGGTAAAGGTGGGAAGCGACAGCAATTCATTGGTGAGGCGCTTGCATCTTCGAGTTCCAGAAATACAAATGAATTTTTCAGTGAGACAGCAAGGACATTTATAGCGTGTGGTATACCTCTTTCGAAACTTAACAATCCTGTCATGAAATCATATTTGCAAAAATATACTGAGAAGTCAGTTCCAGAGGAGACCACCTTAAGGAAATCTTACCTTCAACCTCTTTATGAAGCTAAAATCTCGCAGATCACGCAAGTAGTAGCTGACCATCCAGTCTATTTCATACTAGATGAAACCACAGATAGGCAAGACAGGTATGTTTTGAACATTTTAGTAGCACCTCTCAATGGACATCAAGTGAGGCCCATGCTTTTAAAAACTTATTTTCTTGGCAAATCAGATAATGCAAGTGTAATGCAAAGTTTCAATGATGCATGTTTTGTATTGTGGCCGGAGGGCGTAAAATATGATAGTGTGGGGTTAGTTCTTACAGACCAAGCATCTTACATGTTAGCTGCATTTTCTAATCTGAGGAATATGTATCCTAACTTAAAACATGTGACCTGCATTGTTCATGCTTTGCATAGAGTTTGTGAAGCTCTTAAAGATGAATATACATATGTGAACGAATTTGTTTCTAGCATTAAGAAAATACTGAAAAAGGCTCCTTCTAGAATACAGAAGTACGTAGAAATTACGAAACTTCCACTACCACCCTCTCCCATCCTCACTAGATGGGGTAAAGCTGCAGTGTTTATTTGCAATCATTTCCATACAATATCGACATTTTTAGATGCTTTGCCTAGTGATTCCTCAGCTGTAGAAAAAGCCAAAAAAAACTTACACTTAAACAGGAATTGCAAGATGAACTCTATATTGTACATGGCTTCTCTTTCCTTACTACTGCAATCACAAAACTGGAGAAGCAGAGTCCTGAAAAGGAAGCACAGTGGGCTGTTTTGATGGATGTGCAACGAGAGCTGCAAGGGGTCGGGAAAGAGAAGTTAGAACAAAGTTTAGCCAAAAACCTAGATGTTCAAGAAGTCACAACCAACAAGGATGTGGATTACCGGTTGAAAACAAAATACGCACCACTTGTGTCTGTTGACGTTGAATGTTCTTTTTCAACTTACAAGTATCTGCTTAGTGACCGCAGATGTAGCCTCACTCAGAAGAACATAGAAATCTTGAATGTAATCTATTTTAACAGTTTTCTAGATGACTAATTCTAAGCAAGTAAGAAGAAGCATGTTTTCCTTTATGTCGCTTTCTAATGTATCAGAGAATTTTCTTTGCTTAGTTATATTAAAATTTAAAACCAGAGAATACTCTATGTGTTTATCCAGACAAGTTGAATCATATATGTATGCACTGCTCACAATAAATTTTACATCTGAAAATTAGCACCTATTTTAGCACCTTTTTTGTACAAAAAGTGGCACCTTTTTTGCACCTTTATTGGCAAATTTTTGCACCTAAAATTCCTAGCTCTAATAATAACTCCCACTTTAATAACTCTGGCCAGTTCGGGCTGGATCCGTATGCACGAAGGTCGTTAACACCCAGTGACTAATGCCAAGGTCAAGTGCACAAGGTGGAAAGTGAAAAATACTACTGATAGGGACAACAATAGATGGCAGCACGCATGCATTAATAACTTCAAACTGGAATGAGATTTTTGATACTGGACATTTTTCAATAAGGACATGAAAGAATTTTTAATAACAGGTTTCTTTAATATAATAAACAAATAAAAGGAAATTGGATTAAATGAAGAGACAAAACTAAAGGATATTTCTTCATTATCGCGAATAGAATAATGACATCTCTTTTAAAATAGACAAGCCGAAATATCGTCGAGATAGATGAAATTGTCCACGGTCAAGGCCTTCTGTTTGTTTATTGATTGATTGATATGGTTTCTTTCTGCCAGTTTTACCTAATCGCGAAGATGATGATGAGTGATGATATGATGAGGCGTTCCCAGGCTGGGTTCGATCTCTGGATCCGTAGAGCGGTGTGCTTACCACGTTGCCACACAGCATTCTGCTTTGTTTCTTACACTTCCCGTAAGTGTCGCTACAGTAGAACAATCTCTCAAAATCGAAATTTTCTAAGAACTACTCCTGTGCAGTATGACTCATGCCAGATTTCAAGGTAACTTAATATAAGGTAGCGCCATCCGAAAATTGCCGATCATGCACGAGCGCGTGACGTCTTATGGGAGGATCGGTTATGCTCGGTGCCCCTTCGGTTATGTTCGTTCGGGGCTTGGCCGAAGCAAACGGCCGCTATAATTTCTATGCGAGGTTCAAAGAGGTAAAGTGTTTTATTACTTTGAGGAAGGGGAATTATTAATTATCGAAACTTCGGGATGGTATTGAGGCATTCCTTTAATGATTAGTAACATGACTGATTGATTGAGTTGGTGTTTCAACAAGTCCACTTTATGCACAGAAAGGCTAATCGGGACTGGATCTATAGTTTGGGATCCGAACTACTATGTCCCTCCACCGGGTATGGAACCCAGGATTCCTTGATTACAAGGCAACGGCGCTACCATTGCGCCATCGGGGAGGCACTAGTAGTAACATAATTGAAAACTCGCAAACGTATTGTTAAAATCCATACTTTTCAAACTTTCTGATCGATGTGTTACAAAGATAGTTGCGCATGTTCTCATTTATCATGTCTTCATTCTATAATCATAGTATACTATAATTTTAACATGCTAAAGAAGAATTGCATGAATGAAAGAGTTAAAAAAGAAATGATCGTTTCATAGATTTATTTTGTTTATTTGTTTCACTCCGCTTTTCTGCAACTTTGGGCTAATCGCGAAGACAAGATAGTAAAATGTCACGTAATTGCCTTCTAACGGCAGTAAAGGAAATTACACTTCTTGAATAAAATGTATATTCCTGTTTTATAACATTATTTACACGATATTGAGCATTGTATGAAATAAATAATGCCCATTAATGAAGTTTTACTACTGCGTTCAATTTAATATTTCACAAATATAATGTGGATGATTTTGTACCTTTCTACTCAGTGTAAACAATGGATGTCATACTCTCCTTTAATGGAAAAATTTTCTTTAAAACAGTAAGCTCTTTGTGGTGTAGTTGACGAACTATATACTTGTGCCACGAGCTCGGCATATAGAATAGTTTTTCCTGGTTATAGACGCCTAAAATGTATTTGGAAATGTAATAGGAAAATCCAAGACAAAGTCCAAAAATGAAATTTTACTACTTAACGATTCATATCCTTGTACAGTCCTTCATTGTGATTTCTTGTAACTTATTTGCTATATTTTCATTTATGCTTCAGATATATTATCTTAACCTGTTCTAAATGTCACATGTACAAGGGAGAAATATAATTATCAACATTATTAACCTAATGTCAGTGAACATCAAGTTAAATCTAATTAATGATTATCAATTAAATGGACAGAGTTAATAGAAAAACTATTCTCTGAAGAATTAATTATGTCCTTTGAATTCGTAATTTGGCCAAAGTTTAGATTGCAGGGTGATAATCTCTTCATTACACACAAAATCGCATGACAAAATTTCCGTACATGTGTACTATATGACTGTATGTATGCCAGAAGTAGATTGCCGTTGTCACGTTAGGGACTTCATGAAATTTCTACATCTCACGCCCTATCCTCAAAGGCATTATTACTGTTTGATTTTTACCATTACCTGGCTTGTCCACCGCAAAGGAATATAAATTATATGGAATTGAAAACAAAAAAAATGCAGTTATAGTGGCAACATTCTCCTGACTATACGTGAACTTACCGTGTTGTCCTTTGCATCTCGCTTTGGCTTTGCTTAATATTATCAATGAGCTAAATTTCCTGTGTGTTCGTAAATCCTTCCTGTACGCTTGAATGAGTAGGTTAGGTGAATTAGGTTTGGTGTTCTTAGCATCCAGTTTCGAGTAGGTTCGGCTAGTTAAGGGTGTTGTATTCGTATTTGTACACTTTCGCTCTTCGCTTGCACGTACACGTATTATAGCTTTTAATACGCAAAACGATTTCACACAACTGGAACTTATCAGCACGGTAACTTGTACAACCTCACTTTGATATCGAAAATTAACATTTTATGGAAATTACAAACTGGACTTGCGTTTTCAAGGTTTGGGGTTTTATTTACAACACAAATTTTGTAGCACGAAATTCCAATCTTACACTCTACTTCCTCATCCTGCTGTACGTAAAATTTCCGAAAATATGGAACTCAGAGACCCGAACATAATTAATACGAAATTAAATAAAACAAACTTTTAAACAAATTATTAGTGTAATGTGATTTACAATTAGAGAGAGTTCACTCATATTTCATCAATTGCAAAACATCACCTAATATACCTGGCCGGCAACGAAATGAATTCGACACTCATCTTCTTAACGTAGAAAGTCCAGGTAACGGTATACCAACTGTATTTCTCAAATAAACGTAACATTTTTTTGAAACGGCTCGAAGAGTCAACGCTTTGCTTATATCATCTTTAGTCCATAGGGATTTCGTTTTACGGTGTACTAAGTATTGTATGTGAGTGTCACTGAACACTTTCCCCAAGATATTCGTGAGTTTTCTTGTTACATTGTCGGTTAGGTTATGTTGAAGATTTTGAACTTTAGTTTTTTTGGTTAAAGCAATTTGCAAGAGCTTGTTCTTAATCTTTAACTTATTAATTTGTTTATGTAAACGTGTGTTGTTCTTCTGTAAGCGATGAATAGTGTTTTCCAACAACGAAACATTGCTAGCTGTTTCTGTACCTACGTCTATTTTTCTTTTTTTCGGCGACATAGTATTTAGCTTATTTAAGGAACGTTTCCTTATTTCACACCTTTCGTAGCGTACATCTCCACAGTCTTTATCAGCACATCCTAAAAATGATTCATGTTTTGAAGAGGAAGGTTCAGGAGAATTTGCTACACCACATTCTCTATTATTTTGCACTGAAGTAATATGGTGTAATTTTAGTGATGGCACTGCAGTTGGCTTCAGTACTTTCTTTGTTGGCAAACACAGAAGTTCTGCTCTTAGATCTCGCACATAGTCTTCTATTCAAAAATGGGCACTGCACACTCTCGCATTTTTAACATTAATATTATGTTCTCGATCACAAGCACAAATCCACAGTTTACTTACACGATTATCAGCTGGAAATCTATGATATTTTATATCACTTCCTTTAGTTTTTTGGTTATAATTCTCACAGCTTGCCACTGCACAATTAGGCATGATTGTAGGTGGAATGAACATAACAATCTCATTTCAAGAGAAATAATACAATAAATATATATTGAATGCGACAAAATCAATAACCTGCTTGTTCCGATTTTTGCGACGTGTTAGTAGCTAAATGTACCCCGCACCAAACTTACTGCACATAGCAACGAGCACCGTCAAACCCGATCCTCCCAGATGACATAATGCATACGTACTTCACATAGCAACGAGCACCCCCTGGCCAGATTTACCGGACTCGGTAATCTCAGTGTGTAATCTGCGGCCTAGTTAATGTCAGTGAAGTAATAGCGTCATTCGCAACCCAGGAAATTATAGGCGGAGAATCCGCTCTCTGTAAACAAGGGAGAAAGTACGTATTCCCCCCCCCCCTTTTCTTTCGAAAACGCAACAAGTGTCAAAGGAACATAATTCACAGTTACAGGATCGAGTTTAGTGTAGTCTCAACCTGTAACCTGATCTTAATCTTAGTATTAAAATAAGAAACTTTTAGGAATGTATAAAACCATGATGTCTTACTGCGTATATTTATTACATTTTATATGCATGACCAGTGACAGGGTCAGCCTGATATAAGTGGGGGGGACTGAAAATTTCAGTTTCAAATTCTTGAGGGTCTAACTAACATGGGCACAATTTGGGGCCTATCTTTTGGAGGGGGCAGAATCGATAAATTTTCCACCCCACCCTGACAACGTCCAGAAATATTTTGTTAAATAACTGTTACAATTGAGAAATCATAAAAATATAACTTCTTATTTCTTTGTTTTTAAGCTCCCACGAAGTTAACAAAAATACCTTCGTAAATTTTAGCGATTGAAAATTTAAGGGATCAAATGCTCTTTCTCCCTTTCTGAGTGTTTCAACCATTGCAAGTAGCTAATGAAGGGTCTTTGTTTTGAGTTTCCTTTCTGCCTCAATTGTCCAAGACTAGCTTTTCCACACTTTCAGAATTTAAACGGCTAACTCCAGTTAACACATCACTGCCCTTAGCAAACCTTTCCTTCAGTTTAGAAATTATTTCACAGGAACTAGAAAATATATATCCTTTAATATCCTCTTCAGATGTAACTCTTTTGCATTCACATGCTGGAATCGAAATGGGCTACTACGAAGACGGTAAAGAAGAAACTATTTTCTAGTTTCATTTTTAGAAAAGACTGTGCCTCCGTATGTGCGTTAATGGTTTATCGTTAAGTCATTCTACATGGCTGGTTTGTCATGCAACGATAAGGATATGTATGATGGAACGAATGAGAGAGCATTTTTAACACTCATGCCATTGTCGGCACTCGAGGAACTAACAAACAGAAATTAAACTTGACTGTTCCTTAGAGACTGAACGTCATCCTACTTATAGAAATTCCTTTTCACACATGTAAGACCATTTCCTAGAAATAGTGATTCGATTTACAGTGGCTAATAATTACATACATTTTTCTGTATACGCATATACGTGTATTCTTCGTTACCGTTTGAACCTCCAACACCCAATGGATAATCTCCCATGTGCGGAATACATCTAGGCAGGCAGTAGAGTATTATGTCAATAGCAAGTTTGGCAACTCATGATTGGCCAATTATTTAGTACATTAGCATAAAATGATCAATCCTGCGATCTTAATAAAGTCTAAAAAGTACAGTCATGGACACTTCTGGGTTGTAATTATCCCATTGATAGTCAATGGGATTGTTACAATCCAAAAGTGTCCGTGACTGTACTTGAACATTGCCCCAATGGAAATTTAATAATGGATTAATTGATTGATTTAGTTTATTTTACATCGCATTTTGTGCCACTTTTATCTAATTTCGAAGATGGGGATGAGTGATGACATGATGGAATTGATGAATGGACACTTGCATGCCCAGGCCGGGATTCGAACTCGGGACCCCTGGAGTGGTAGCGCGATGTGCTAACCACTCCGCCACGGGGGCCGGCTTTTATAATGAAAGATGTTATGTAAGAAAACGTGTAGTTTTTTTTTATTATTTTCGGTGGGCACGAGTCTACTGTTCTATAAAAATCTGGGGGGCTACAAGGGGGCTGAGATCTCTTTTGGGGGCTTCAGCCCCCCTAGTCCCCCTGTAGCGCCGTCCCTGTGCATGACCCACATGAACATTTTTGATTAAACCATATCTCCAAATCATTATGATTTTTGTTTTTTT
This sequence comes from Lepisma saccharinum, assembly GCF_977018435.1. Lineage (NCBI taxonomy): Eukaryota > Metazoa > Arthropoda > Insecta > Zygentoma > Lepismatidae > Lepisma > Lepisma saccharinum. The sequence goes on along the minus strand of NW_028143453.1, from coordinate 52,868 downwards.
GTTTTTTACTCTTGGAAATGAATCTGTATATGATAGCAATATATTCGTTCTATGATCCATTACTCTTGCTTCTAGCGTATTTGTCAAAGCCACGGGTATCACAGGTTATCATAACAGTAACACTGGTCGACATTGGTTCGAATGACTCGCAGATGACTGTTATCTCTGAATAATTTCAACATGCTGATTCCAAAAATGAAACCCATTGTTACCCATCACGTCTAGATTTTGAGCAACTGCCTCAATTTCACAATAAAATATATAGTTCCATTATTTTCCCAATAGATGGCTCTGTTTCGACGGTGGTAAAATATCGATTTTCTTCATTACAAATCCTCAAATTTTCAAATGTAAATGAATATAAAATTGTAAACATTTAATCAACCTTACACGTGACACATTGGCATAAAACGTGCAAATCTCGAAGTTACAATGTTTGAAAAACTACATTTAATCTTGTGTTTATGTGACACACTTACGCTGATATTACTGAGTTAGTCACCGAGTCGGAGGTAGTGTGATAATCTGGAAAGTGCTCTCTTGCCTATATGTCAATAGTCTTGCAATTAATTCTGATATCGACTTCATTCTTCTATATTTGGCCTCGAGTATTATCCACATGAGCATGGAAAATTACAAACACATCTCTTAGTATGTAATGGTAATTAAGCACATCCATTGCCTAGTGACGAGAGACATGGGTTCGATCCCCGGCGGGGGATAACCGGGATTTTTTCAACCTGTTCAAGCGGCTCCGGCGCCCACCCAGCGTCGTATAAAGTGGGTACCTGGAGGAAACTCTGGCGGCTAGGGGCGTGATGCTGATCACATCACCCCCACCTTCGGCCGAGATCAAGAAAGTGTAGGGCCCTAATCCCACACTCCCTATACGCCTTCATGGCTTGGTGCATAGCACAAGGGAGCACTCTACCTTTTACCCTTTATTGCCTAGTGCTTTTATCTATACTTATTCTAGCACAGCGGTTCGCCTCTTGTCTCGTCTTCAGGTGTCAGAATCAGATAATTTTATCCCTTGTCCACAATTCTCTGAGTGGAGTTAGAAGATCAAGGTCAAGATTTATCATGGCGTATTAAATTACAGAGGTTGTTCGCTTTATATCCGACCATTTTTGATTCGGTGCTGCCACCTGGCGTATCATGCTGGAACTATGGATCTGCTGGCGGGAGCAGTGTTGTGTCTGACCTTGTAGGTGCGTGAGTGTTGGTAGTGAATGTTATCAAATGGCGCCGAAAATCAATCGGTATTGGGAGGGTTACGTAATGGCCCTTTTCCATGCTAAGTTTTCATACGTACGCATTGTGAAACAGTGTCGGGAGAATGGGTTAACACTCGGGGTGACTACTGCGAAAGCTATTGTGGCCCGTTAAACACAACAGGCTCCCCTTGCGAAACATTCACCCACGAAAACCACCAGGAGAAGAGCTGCAAGCAAAGTGTCACCCGTAGTGCTAAGGGGGATCCGTTGATTGGCAAGGGGCGCTGCAACTTTGTTCGTCAGTGCAGGGAAAGTTTCCCTTGTGGCTTTATGGTTGTGACGGGATTCGGATATGAGGGTAAGTTGATGATACGCAAGGTGGACAAAAACGTGAAGGTGAATGCCAGATACTTCCAAGACTCCATTCTGACACCTATCTATCGGAGAGACATCCCACAATTGTATGGAATGGGCGCGAACCAGGTGATGATCCATATGGACAAGGCTTCGAGTCATACCGCCAGAACATCACTACGTTTTTATCAGGAAATGGCAGAGGAATTAGGAATTCGTGTCATTCCGTTTGAAGACATTCCTGTGAAAAGCCCACATGCCAGTCCAATGGATTTTTGCGCATTTGGACTGTTGAAACGACGTCTTCAATGGATGGTCTATGGAAAGCTTGCAGGGAGGAGTGGGACAGGATTCCCATGCCTGTCCTGCGCCGGAGCTTGCTGCAATGGAAACTGCGATGCCGGGCGATAGTCCACAATGCTGGGGGTCCAATAGAACATGATCGGTGGTGGCGGCGCGGTATCTCTTAAGGTGAGTACCCGTCAAAAAATAAATAAAGCGAACAACCTTCTGTATTTTGAAGTTTCGACAACTTTGTTCTATACCGTGTACCAGCTAACTGTAGACCAGGCGAACGAGAACAAGTCTCTGCGCAAGTAGCGACGCGAGACGGCTCCACCAATGAACAGTGAGAGAAACGGGATTGTGTAATGGGCGACGGGAGTTACCCGATTTCCCCGCTTCGCTCTGGCAGCGTTGCAAACTTTTGAAAATGATAATACCGATCGCACATGGTAAACGGACCGTATTTTTGTCTCCAAGTCCGTACGCTTGGTTTAAGAATTGATTATGGAAATATTAGGGATACAAGAGCAAGTGCAAATTTTGACAAGCTGTACATTTAGCGTACGAACTAAGGTCTGGACCGTGGGATTGGCAACGTTGCGCTTTCACCACTTGATTTCCTTCCTCCTCATCTGCCGCTATGCGCGGCCCTGCTCTACAGTTAGCTGAGACAGGGTATAGTTCGTGTTATGGCATTATCTCCATTTCTTGGTTGCAATTCTCATTTTTGTTTCTTCTACCTATTCCTTTTCGCATGGCTGTCGTGTTACTTGAGCATGGACATTTTGAAACATTGTATTTATATTTCTATTGCCATGTATTGCCTTAGGACCAGGTAATAGGAACAATAGGGGTAATTTAATATACTCCAAACATGAGTTTTATGTGATAAAATTTTTAATTAATATTAATTGAAATGTCTTGATTCGGTAGAATAGACGGTTACCCATTCAAGTGCTCTCCATACACAACGCTGCTTGATTTTACTTTTCATTGGATCACATTAATAAACTGGCATATTAGATTTACAATTTTCCCATTTTTATACATAAAAATGTTCATTAACAATGAACTGTCACATAATCCTTACAATGTTACTATTTCAATTGTTTATAACCGTGGTAGCTGCTTCAAAAATTACCAAACAGTATAGCAGCATAAGTAGTGGTTTTATTGTTATTGCGACCTTCGATTTACAGGTAAGTATTGTCTATTAACTTACTTTGAGCTTTGTCTATTCAAAAATTTCAAATACACGTTGTTGTACTTTTCATCTGCTCATGACGAGTTTACATTATTCTAGAGCAGAGCTGTAACTAAACGCACAACCATGAAAACAGGCGGGTTGGCAGAATTACGCTCTTGCCACATATGGGAAAAGCAAAGCGAGAGCGGGACAAAAGTCGCTCTTCCCGCGCACTGTGTGGCAACGTCAACCGGGCTGCGTTGCCTAGTTCGAGCGTCAGACAGACCTCTCTCTCCGGGGCACTTTTGTGTCACCTCTCATCTTTCGAGCAAATACTGTCAGTTTTGTATCATATGGATTACAAGGACCAACTCTACAACGAGATCTTCCATTCTCTTAAACCTCCTAACACCCGGGGTTGAGCTGCGACGTGGCAACAGCGCGAACTTCTGCCACCCGCCTAATTTCATGGCCGTGCGTTTAGTTGAGAAAGCATTTACTGTTTGTTCTCTTCTCTGTCTTGAAGGGGAAGAGATGCAAATTCTCGGACTCTAGTTCCGAAAGTATTAGTTACAAAAATTATCACATCAAACTTATCGTAAGCGTGCGAGAATTAATACAAAAACACGTGTGACCTATCTGTAACTGGTCAGCAGTAGCGTATGCTGGGTCTAAGACCTGATCCTAGGCTATGGAGCAAGGGCGAAGACTAGGATCATTCTTGACGTCTTCAAGGAAGCCACGTTGCCAACCCAACGGTAGTCAGGTTGCAAACTTATAAAAATTCATATGAACGTTTTTGCTTAGAATCACCCATACTACCAGTTCCCAAAGTATTGCCGCTTCCTCCCGAAACACCCTGTATATTCTATTTCTATATTACAGAAATATATGTAACTGTATTCACTATGTATACTTTATATAGGCTCTGTGATTGGGTATATACCTGTTGAGTTCAATAAATAAATAAATATGTTACTGGTAACTAGATTTCTATTTCGTAAATACATTTTTTTAAAAATAAGGGACACCATCTGTTGAATTTCTGGGATTACATAAAATTTCAGGAGCACAGAGAGAGAGAACATTGCGGGGCCCTTACACCTATGACCCCTCTCTGCATTACGAGGGTTGCTGGGGCAGTCGCTACGCCACTAGTGCGGACTAACGAAGCTGTGGCGCCTGAACTCACAACCAGTATAATCCTCTGTGGAGCTCGTATTGCATGCTGTCCAATTGTGTTTGTGTTTGATCTTTCATCAATTTAAGCTTATCACAATTAATCATCAACTCCGCGATTAGACAAAAGTGGCAGGAAAGCGAACTGAAATAAATATAGTCAATCATTGATCAATTAACTAATCATCTATGTTTTCTTGTAAAACACGTAAACACCGAATTATTAGTTCGCAATCACATATTAAATTATTACAGAATATTATTACGCTCTAAAGCACACCGACTCTTTGATCAAAAGACCCCCAATTGTTGGAGAAAAGAGAGACAAGAGCATTGTTGAGACTTTCACAAGGGACGCATTACATACTTAGAATTGTCAAGTCATGTTTACCCAAATATCTACATTCGTTTTGATAACAATGGGAAGAACACACATTTTTGAAGACTTTCACATATAGAACAACCAAGCTGATAAATGTTCTGCTCAAAATAACTGTATACATTGTGCACAATTCTACACAGTTACAAAGATATGATGACGATGAATCGCTAAAACGCATCATGTATTCATTCCCCTATCAACATTTTTTCCAGATTAAGCGAATCCGTAATAAGTTCACCGGAATAATGGCCAAACTACGTAACAAAATACAAAAAATGAAACGAAAGTAGAAGATATACGCTGATATGTAAGGCTAAGCAGAGCTAATATGGCGTAAAAAACCGTTTACCCCTGGCTAGAGAGAACCAGCCCCAAACCTCCGGAAGTGAAATACTTATTAAGATTTGCATGAGAATGTCTTTCCATGCAGGGCGAGGATAGACAATCTCGAGATGCCTATAGAAAAATCTCTTCACGTGAATGGTGAAGATGAGGCGATTAGATGCACAAGCGAAAGCCTACGGAAGCAGAGGGACGAAATATAGAACCCAGATACACACCGGAACATTGCTTGACGCCGGGCGACGAGACAATGCGCCCAGATGTACATTAGAACATCGTATGACGCCGGGCGACGACACATTGCGCCCAGATGTACATTAGAACATCGTTTGACGACGGGCGACGAGACAATGCGCCCAGATGTACATTATAACATCGTTTGACGACGGGCGACAAGACAATGCGCCCAGATCTACATTAGAACATCGTTTGACTTCGAGCGACGAGACAATGCGCCCAGATATACATTAGAACATCGCTTAACGCCGGGCGACGAGACATTGCGCCCATATGTACATTAGAACATCGTTTGATGACGGGCGACAAGACAATGCGCCCAGATCTACATTAGAACATCGTTTGACGTCGCGCGACGAGACTATGCTCCCAGATGTACATTAGAACATCGTTGGATGCCGGGCGACGAGACAATGCGCCCAGACGTACATTACAACATCGTTTGACTTTGCGCGACGAGAGAATGCACCCAGATGTACATTAGAACATCGTTTGACGCCGGGCGACGAAAGAATGCGCCCAGATGTACATTAGAACATCGTTTGACTCCGGGCGACGAGACAATGCGCCCAGATCTACATTGGAACATCGTTTAACGCCGGGCGACGAGACATTGCGTCCAGATCTACATTGGAACATCGTTTGACTCCGGGCGACGAGAAAATGCACCGAGATGTACATTAGAACATCGTTTGATGACGAGCGACAAGATAATGCGCCCAGATGTACATTAGAACATCGTTTGACGTCGCGCGACGAGACAATGCGCCCAGATCTACATCAGAACATCGTTTGACGTCGCGCGACGAGACAATGCGCCCAGATGTACATTAGAACATCGTTGGACGCCGGGCGACAAAACATTGCGCCCAGATGTACATTAGAACATCGTTTAACGCCGGGCGACGAGACATTGCACCCAGATATACATTAGAACATCGTTTGACTCCGGGCGACGAGACAATGCGCCCAGATGTACATTAGAACATCGTTTGACTCCGGGCGACGAGACAATGCGCCCAGATGTACATTAGAACATCGTTTGACGACTGGCGACAAGACAATGCGCCCAGATCTACATTAGAACATCGTTTGACTCCGGGCGACGAGACAATGCGCCCAGATGTACATTAGAACATCGTTTGACTCCGGGCGACGAGACAATGCGCCCAGATGTACATTAGAACATCGTTTGACGACTGGCGACAAGACAATGCGCCCAGATCTACATTAGAACATCGTTTGACTCCAGGTGACGAGACAATGCGCCCAGATCTACATTAGAACATCGTTTGACTCCAGACGACGAGACAATGCGCCAAGATGTACATTAGAACATCTTTTGACGCCGGGCGACGAGATAATACGCCCAGATGTACATTAGAACATCATTTGACGCCGGGCGACGAGACAATACGCCCAGATGTAAATTAGAACATCGTTTAACGCCGGGCGACGAGACATTGCGCCCAGATCTACATTAGAACATCTTTTGACTCCGGGCGACGAGACAATGCGCCCTGATGTAAATTAGAACATCGTTTAACACCGGGCGACGAGACATTGCGCCCAGATATACATTAGAACATCGTTTAATGCCGGGCGACGAGACAATTCGCCCAGATATACATTAGAACATCGTTTGACTCCGGGCGACGAGACAATGCGCCCAGATATACATTAGAACATCGTTTAATGCCGGGCGACGAGACAATGCGCCCAGATATACATTAGAACATCGTTTGACTCCGGGCGACGAGACAATGCGCCCAGATGTACATTAGAACATCGTTTGACGCCGGGCGACGAGACAATACGCCCAGATGTACATTAGAACATCTTTTGACTCCGGGCGACGAGACATTGCGCCCAGATATACATTAGAACATCTTTTGACTCCGGGCGACGAGGCAATACGCCCAGATGTACATTAGAACATCGTTTGACCATGGGCAACGAGACAATGCGCCCAGATATACATTAGAACATCGTTTAACGCCGGGTGACGAGACATTGCACCCATATGTACATTAGAACATCGTTTGATGACGGGCGACAAGACAATGCGCCCAGATCTACATTAGAACATTGTTTGACGTCGCGCGACGAGACAATGCGCCCAGATGTACATTAGAACATCGTTTGATGATGGGCGACGAGACAATGCGCCCAGATATACATTAGAACATCTTTGGACGCCGAGCGACGAGATGTCAACGCGGAACACTTATTTGTCATAGAGTGGCACATTGAGTCGTTTATTTTGAGGTGTTTGAACTACGGTCATATCATAGCACATTATACTTATTTTTAAATAGTCGTTGTCTGTATTGTTGATTGTTGTGATAATTATGCTCTGTACTTTAATTTTCCAATAACATTTATCATGTAATATTTTTCATTTGTGGATGTTATTTTGTAATTAAACTAAATTATTTGACTTGTTAACAATATATTTATGAGAATTTTTGTTATTCCAATATGTTCGTAAGACTGAACCCGAAAGAGTTTGTCAAATTATTACTTCCTAGCTTTCCACTGTTTCCACAACATTGATTTGTGCTGGTAAGACAATTATTGATTGATTTGTTGTTTTAAGTCCACTTTATGAGCAGTAAGGCTAATTCAGACTGGACCTACGGTTTGAAGAGGGATCCGAACCACTAAGTACTTCCACCGGGTATCGATGAAAGAACAATTAGAATGGCCTCCAATGAGTCCTGATCTCATTCCGTTCTATATTTATTTATTTGATTAACTTAAAAGTGTGGTGTACGAGGTTAAATGTCAGGTCATTATCAGTGCATTACGTAGATGGGTTAGGAAATTCCCACGTATGTGATCCATTAAAGTACTGCTGTGTGTGTATGTGTGTGGGTGTAACACAACTGCTGACACTCTGAACATATTCAGTAACTGTGCGATTTTCTTCAATATTTCCAGTCTTTATTGGAAATTTGAATCAAAAAGTACCTGATTTCAAACATTTTTTTTGTTAGCGTCGCTTTTCTGCCACCTTTGGCTAATCGTGTCGATCAGGATGAGTGATGATATAATGAAATGATGAAGGAACACTCACAAAGAACACCCATGCAAAGGCCGGGATCCTAACATGGGTTGGCTGAAAAAGTGTCATGCTAATATCACGGGACCTAACAGTGAGAAGGTACGTAAATTCAAATAGATCTTAAAGGGTCTTAACTCTTGGTAATTCTAATATTGTAGGTTGTGTATTTTATATATTTATATATGTTATATATGTTGATAATTGAAACATCTTACCCGCTGGTCATTTCAATAACTGAAGGTAGATCTAGGATTAAAATAGGGGATAAAATAATTGAATTGAAACTATTTTTACAAATGTGCAGTCTGATTTTAGATATTGGTAACTGTCTTCGCGTTTTTTTTCTCTACTTGGTAATGTACATGATTCGAACCCATTGAGTCGTGCTGATTGATATCAGAATGTGATCAAGCAATTTGCAATAACCTCCATAACGCCCTGCTCAGTGGCGGCGATTGGGTTCCAAAACCAGGGCGAGCAAGGTGCCAAAACTGAGGGGCAGAGGCAGTATATTTCCATTTGTAGATAAGGTGTAGCATAGTAGAGAAAAGTGCGGAGGCAACTGCCCCCCCTCGTCCCCTATAATCGCCGCCACTGCCTTAACCCTCCGTTAGGCGCGTGGAGTATTGTCCCGAACGAAAGAAACGCCCTTCCTCTTAAGGAAGGGAGTTGGAAACACTTCATTATGTAGGAAGGAAAGTCGTTGCAGGAAAGGTCATCAGTGTTTCCAGCTAGTTTTCTGTTTCAGGCTGTCAGATATTAACTGTGTAGTGTATGAAGGAATTTTGTCTCCCTCCATCTGAGTGTGTGTGTGAGTGTGGGTGTGCCTGCGCGCCGACACGAGTTTCATTTTAAGATTGACGTATTTTTATTGAAAGTACAAGGATTGATTGATTGATTGAATGATTTGGTGTGTTTAAGTCCACTTTATGCACAGTAAGGCTAATCGAGACTGAACCTACAGTTTAAAATGCGATCCGAACCACTATGAGCCTCCACCGGGAACCGAACCGGGGACCCCTTGATTTCAAGGCGACAACGCTACCACGGCGCCATCGGGGAGGCCCCCAGACTAATGAGAGGGATACGTTGACGGTTTAACGAAAGTTCGGATTAACTGAAATAACCTAAAAGAACAGTAGAAAGTGCATTAAAACTCCGTTTATAGCAACAAAACACGTTTATTATGGTGTATTTAAAGGATATAGGCCTAAATGCACTATACATCGCCAACATGCGCGATTGTCGACTTCTAGCTACATTTAAAACCTTGCATTCTGCTTGTTTTTGCCTTATGCAGGATTAACGAGGTTTTACCGTAACGATTAATTGCTGCCATACGAATGAACCACATTAGCAATGATATGAAAGAAGGATCAAAAATAGTAAAGTTCCAGATGTGATTAGCTTCCCTACTCTTGTCAAAGAAACAAGAAAGTAAATATAAATATGTTTTACATTGTCCATATGTGATAGCATTCTTTGGATATTGTGTTGTGTGATGCACGGCGGCGACTGTAGTTCGGTAGACGCGCCGGTAGTGAAATACAGAGCATTCCCTGACATTCGCTACGAGACTCAGCGGCAAGCTGCCCGGCATCAGCGCTTGTCTTTCCCGGTGAACGGATCAGCGACAGTCGCTAGAGTCGGCTATTAAAATTACAGTTTTCATATTGTGTACTAACCTTGATTGCAGAAGGTGTTGAAAATGATGTCCCTCTGCTTCAACACATTCCTGGCATCTCCGAAGGAAATTGGCATTTACACGAGCAAGCTCGTCTACTGTAATTCTCCCGATTTTTTGTACAATACTCTATTTTAACTCACGGATGGTGTGCGGATTGTCTTTGTATACTTTATTTCCCCATTTTTCTTTCCACTTTTATTCAGAACTGACCCTGTTACTCTAAACTTTCTTACGAGGTTTAATATAATCGACTGTCGCGGACCCGTTCACCGGGAAAGACAAACGCTGTGCCGGACCGCTTGCCGCCGAGTCTCGTAGCGAATGTCAGGGAATTCTCTGTATACGCTCGCCTACCTCAACAAGTCGCCAGCCAATGCCCACGAGCTCTGCACAGGAAGAGCACTCCGAACACCTTGGACCACTTTATAAATAAGTTCTTGGTTACAATTACTCGAAAAACACATACATTCACATTTATATGAGTGTTCACGGTAAAATTAACAACTAACAACTCTAAATAACAATAAACCTTGAGTACGCCATTCCTTTTGTGATATTTATCGAATTGCAGTAGCACGATGTTCATTATTTTAAAATATATATGATTACAAATAAGGACAGCCAGAGAACCACAAGTTCATAATAATAGCTCCAAAATATGATTTAATAACTTTTGTATTATTTTTACAAACGCTTCGTTCATCTGTTAGTTACAATTCCTTTTCAGTCTATATGCTCAGTGCTTTCCTCTATGAACTAACTATCAAAGCTTCCTAATACTGGCGTACGTAGAGGCTGATGAGGCTTCAGCCCCCTCCGAAATTTTGAGAAAAGCAACATTTTTTAAATAAATGCACTGAAGAACTCTGGAAAAATCATCGTGGTAAATATAAAGGAGGGAACTCCTGAGAAAAGCGCGCCTTCGCTCGCAGTACTTTCAGGAGTATGCACTTATTGTCATGGTACCTTTAAAATAAACCACGACGTCAGTTCCGTGAAATATATTGGTTCCCCCGCTATTCATTGCACTTTATTGTTTTATTCATGTACACACTTGTCCAAATGTTACCTGACCGCCCTGAAAAATTTCTAAGTCCAGAAATCTTTAATTTGGCAACACTGCTCTTGAGAACCAGCAGAGAGTAGCCAACTTTACTGCAGGTCCCTCTACTAGGCGAGAAACCCTGTGGTGTGAAACATTTACATTCTTGTTTATAACATGGTCAGAAACTATACTATTAACCAAATATATTAATAGAGGAAAAAAACCGAAAGCTTAAACATGATGAATAATTTTAGAGAATACTTGCGATTCGGCGTGTTAAATCTTGAATCTGAGAAACCGTTGTGAGGTTGGAAACACTGCACTCGCTAGTGGTCCACCTGGAGGAAACACACTCAAGTTTAAACACAAAATGGCATAATTACAAATAGTTTATAAAAATCAAATATAAGAACACCTTGCAAGGTAATGTGCAATGAGCGAAAAGTACAGATGCGATCAAATGTTGTCTTGGGTTGGGTTGCCAGCATTCAGGCGGGAAAATGGGCTTTTTTGAACGACGCACCAACGAGAAAAAATATTACTAAGAAACGTTGTTTGCTTCTCTTGCTAAATGGGGTGGGGGGGAAAGGTGACATTTCTCGCTCCTCTAGCACTTAAACGACACATACTAGAACAAAAATGTACAGAATATTTTGTGTAGAGATTTTTATGTAGATTAATTTTTGTCATAACATATTTTGCTGTAAGATGCTTTTCAAGCGAGATATTTGTAAAAAACTGATTTTGGGCGCCATTTTTCAAAGATGGCGGCCCAAGCAGAGGTGGTAGAGGGGTGCAAAATTAATATGTTTTTAAGAACACTTTAACGATCCCTCTACAGCTGGCCTCTCTCCACAAACAACCTATTAATTTATGCAAACACAAAATCGAATTTCTTACAAGATCTTAAAAATTGTCAATGTTTTCTTTCGTAGATTTTTATAGGCTCGCATTACAACATTACCCCCTTGGGTACGGGCCTGCATCCGCCGAACACTGTGAAATATATCTAGAAATGCCTAAAATGGTAATTTTATCACATATCCCGTGTGATGCATTAAAATTCATGAATTGAGAAGATTAACACAATTCATGGAAATTCCTGATTGGGTTTACTTTAACTTCGTGAATCTTGTCACTTTTTGCTCATCGCTAGGACGAGGATGAATGATGAAATGGATAGATAGAAGACCGGAATTCGTAACCGGATCTCCTAGAGTTGACGAGCTGTATCTCTGCGGGTGACCTTGACTAATTCGCGCAGATACATGTCCGTAGATGCTACCTAATCGCCGTTGAGTGGTCGACAGCTCTTACAAAGTTAGAGGAGAATTATACCCATTGGCTGAGGCAGCCGGTAGCTCCTCCCTTTGCTACTGCGCAGCCAGTCGTGGTCAATGTACACCCGCAAAGATACAACTCTTCCACTCTACTGTCGTAGCGCCGTGCTAACCACTCCGCCACAACGGTCATGGAAAAAAAGTGTCCGTTGGCGAACCATTTGGTTCATTTCGAGTTTTTTATGCATTTTGTTTACTCTGTTTGGCTTTTCGTAACTCCTTAGGTGAAATGAAATTTTTGATGGAGTGATAGGCCCGATATTCGAACTGATAACCTTCGATGCATGGAGCACTAAAGCTGACCAGATGTCCAACGTAACAATACGCAAAAAAGCAGACGCAAAACCTGGAGCGAGCCTTTATTTCATTTTAATACCCTGCCTGGAAGGGAACCAAACGTTAAAGGAAACAGCGGTCTTCCTCCCTCTCCCCACAAAACCCGTTCCGATCCCTACGAAATAACGTCCCACTTCATTTTAACGACCTTTATATTCGCCTCCGGGCAGTGTTGCCAAACCCGATCCGCATAAAAAGACCTACGTTGCATCTTAAATGGAGCTGTGAATGACTTTAAAAGAGCTAGGCATTCAATTGGTGCGATAAACTGTCTCCTAGGGAAATTTTAGTTATTAAGGGGAAAGGATGTTGCTATTATAATTAACTTTGAAGTGATGACAGTTTATGAAAGCACTTACTTCAATGGCCGAATTGGAGAAAAATTACTGCCGGTATGCTCGTATGCACAGACCTGTCTTTTGATACAGGATTTGGGACGTTGAGGGACGAGGTTCTCCAACCTTCTGTCGCCTCTCCCTCTCTCACAACCTCGCCTTCTCTCTCAGGTTTTTTCCGTTGTTTGCATATCAAGCTTAGGTTTTTTTTCCTGAGAGCGGTTTCGTCCCAATTATGGATTATGGAAACTAGAAAAGGGTTATTCATTATGCAGGTAAAGAGATTTACAGCTTGGTAAATAGGTAAGGACAGGGAAAGGAGAGTGGGTTCTATACCTTGATACTTATGTTATAAACCAAGGTGTATGTACTAATTAGTTATGACTCAGAATATGAATATATGAATGAAAAGAAAATAAGCAATAAGTTAAGATGTTCAAAATGTAATAAGTATTTACTAAATTAGTCCTTAAACTAAGTGTCAGGTCTTCTAAATTTATTTGACTGTGTAATCTAATATATATTAGATACACTTTAATAGAGAAAATATTATAATATAATAATATGATAGATTATGTAAGATACAAGATATAAATATATACAAGAAAATACCAGTGTACAGATAAATAGAGAATATATGCATTACAGGTCCTTGGACCTAAAGCTTCCCGAAAATAAGGGAATTACCCAAGGTTAGACTTTCCCGATACAACCCTTTCTTTTCATTTCTAAAATAATACATCGATTCTCATTCTCTCTCTTTTATCACCACAAATTGCTCTCCATTTTTAATTGTGCCACGCATGAATTGTAATAACTAATTATGTATTAGACATTAAACCACTCACTACTGCAGAAGTCCCTAAGACCATAAAATTAACACGCATGGTCCTGTGATTTATCCCCCACTCGCGGCCGAAGTGGGGGTGATGTGATCAGCACCACGCCCCTGGCCGCCTTTACCCCCCCAGAGTTTCCTCCAGGTACCCACTTTATACGACGCTGGGTGGGCGCCGGAGCCACTTAAACAGGTGGAAAAAATCCCGGTTCTCCTCCGCCGGGAATCGAAACCGGGTCTCTCGCATGCTAGTCAGACGCCCTAACGACTTTTTTTTAAACGAATACCCCTATGCGGTAGTATCCCTCGACAAACACAAACATCCATGTCCTAAACGGGATTCGAACCCGGGACCCCTGGCATCGTAGCGCGCTGTGGTAACCATTCCACCAAGGACTGCGACTGAGTTAACGCGCCTGTCCCTAAAGTGGAATTATAAAAATGGTGAAACTGTCATCAACAATTAACTATTGTTGAGAATGACGACTGTAGCTCATAGGCGTAGCTACGGGGTGTGCCGGGTGTGCCTAGACACACCCTAATGAGCTGCTTTATCAAAGAGAATTAAAGACAGATATTTCAATGAGAGAGAAAATAAGCGGCAGTTTGTAAGAAATTGAAAATGCCATTACTTGGTACAAATGTCTGCATTATCGCTGATGAAACGAGTGTCTATAGATTTTCGATTTTTTGATGTCATTGGAGAAAGAAGATATTTACCGCATTGTACTACAGCGCGTTTCTTCTATACCTGTCACAAGCTGAACGTGTGAGAGAGAGCTTTCTCCAAGCTTACCCAAGTTAAAACTAAATTAAGAGCAACTCAGAAGCAGGATAGATTGGAAGCCCTGCTCTTGCTATTTGTGGAACAGGAAACAGCTTAGTCTATTGATGAAGTTATTGATGAGTTTAAGAACATTGTACCTTTTGACAGACGTCTCTTGTTATAGATGACGTGTATTTTGATGTATTTTTTGTAACATTTATGAACATTTTGTGTGTGTGTAATTTCTATGCAATTTGATTTTTTCTACTACATATATTCAGAAATTTTCAACACTGTCATTTAGTGAATTTATATTCCTTTACAAACATCAGTGCAGTTAAAGAGCCAAGTGATTGTGTTGCAAAATATGCTATTAAAAAGGTACAAGACCTCTTTTTTTTCTTTCTTTGTGCACACCCAAATATAAAGTTCTAGCTACGCCTATGCTGTAGCTACGCAACAATAGTAATGAAAATCCAGACGTATGTGCTATGATTTATGTGTTTCGGATTGTCTTGAAGTGTTGGTGTTAAAGGTAATAGGAACGGCAAGCACGTAACTATTAGATCCTATAGTTTAAGGAATAAATTTAATAAGAATTTTTAGAAAACACTCGAAATTATATAATAAAGAAATTAGATGCTGATTCAGTTCTAATTAGAAGTATATTAGTTTGAATTTTCTTAAACGTTCCGCCCTTTTTTTATTTATATATGTGTACCCATGCAACGGTATTTCGTCTAAAGAAACAGCGAAACTGTCCCGAGCGATCGCTGGTCACACTTCAGGGTTAAATATTTCGGTTATTTTTATGTTTTCTGTATCTTGGAATAAATTTCATGTAACGAGAAAACATCAAATTTGTAGATTAACTTTTAAAGACTTAAAATTTCCTACTCACAGAGAAATAAAATGCATCAGTTTGATACGCCATGTTTATTTTTACCATACGTGTATGTAATGCTTTACTTGTTTATTGTCAACATGGATATGTTTTATTTGTTTGTTTTAATATTATCAAATGTATAGTTTTCTTTTATTTATGTGTAATTAAAAGTGGCATTGGAAGCGGAAGTCATTTCCGTTTTATAAACATTTGTATAACTGTCCAATCTTTTATTGATTCAGTTGCCAGGACAACAGTGCGTGAAAAGACAAAAACTAAGGTGTGTTTTGCGAGATGATGTGAATTTTGTTAAAAACGTTATTATCAAAGAAAAGCCGCAGCTTACTGAAATGTGATTGTATTTGTGAGTATCGTTGTGTTATTTTGCAGTGAATGTTTAAAGTTAAAACATGTTATTAAACTTGTAAAATGACAAGAAGCTAGTAATTTTTCTAATTGCACGTCCTGAGAATGCTCAGTGTAGCATAACATTAAGGATATTCTCATAACTCAGTCGCACAAAGAGATTGGGTAACTACCGTGACGTAGTAATCCAGGTGTCGTGCACCCAAAGGAACGTACAAGTTGAAACAAAAAATGCATACATAATGTGATTGCACTTTGCCGTTACTAAATGATACCAAAAATACTTCCAAATGTAAACCTGACTCCTGCCCCTCCCCAAAGTATTTGCGTTTCTGGTGAATCAAATAGATTTGATGCATTTATTTTTCTGTGTGTAGGGTGTGCGGACGGTCCCGAAACACCCCTGCAAAAGTTTCAAGAAAATAATGGTGAAGTTCGAAACTTATATATTCCGTCATTTATTTAAGCGTCAATATGTAACATTCATTTTTGAAACTGTCCATTTTATGATTAAATTTTCCATAAAACTTAAATAAGAGTTAAAAAGTGTACTTTTTTATACCTACGCATATATTTTTTTCCAAATTTTGCATTTTCTCTCGTTGTTTGCATGCGTAATAGTTTTTAAGCTTTAGAAAAAGAATTTAAATTTATAGCTCCATCTATTGAGGGTGGAAAGAATTTTTTGTTGATAAATTGGCTTTAACATGAATCGATTCAGAACAAAGTGGGTATAATGAGCGAAGCATTTAAGTGTGTTCGACAAGGGCGCCCTCAAGTGGGGGCAGAGGGGGCACGTGCCTCCTCCACAGATATCCACGAAAGGTAATTTGAATGGTAAAATTGTAGCGACATTTTATTACAAAGAATGTTTTCTGTGATTTACAGGCTTTCAGTTACAGCAATTAAATGCCATGTCCCACAAAATAACGAAAGAACGTTTTCACAACAGACATTAGAATCATGTTGACTGCCGTAACTAGAGGTGTGAGGGACGGGATTGGAAAAGAAAGTTTTTTACGATCCCGTCCACCCTCCCCCCTTGTTACGATAGTCAACGTGATTCTAATGGTTGTTTTTGAATCTTTAGAGTAAATTGAAGAAATTTCAGACACTTTTAATGGAGAAATATTGTAAGATCAAAGGATTAGTTGTTCATTTTGAGTTGGCTAATATGCAATAGTTTTCTGCAGAAGCCAGTCCCCGTTGAGCTACAAAGCCAGGGGTCCCGGTTCGAATCCCGGCCTGGGCATGGATGTTTGTGAGCGTCTGGTATAAAGAGGATGGTGAAATCTTCAGTTCATTTTCTATTTCACTGCATGTCCAACGCCGATTATTCTCCAGCAATCTGCGAAGTGCACCAATATGGTGTGAATCTGTTGCGGTGCGAGCGATGCCCGCCACCATGTTCTTTCGCTGCTGATTCACGACCACTTTCAAATGCCTTGGCCCATCTGACAACGGTACGATATGGTAAAGCGTGGTCCCCACATGCCTCGCGTAAGCCCTTGTGTCGTTGAGTTGGTGTTTTAAGTCCACTTTATGCACAGTAAGGCTAATAGGGACTGGACCTACAGTTTAAAGTGGGATCCGAACCACTATGTCCCTCCACCGGATATCGAACCTGGGACCCCTTGATAACAAGGCAACGGCAATAAGCCCTTGTGATTTTGCCGTGCATTCCTTCCACGTGCAACCTGAAATTTGATGAATATTCGCTGTTCTTCACGCGTGAACATTGTTCAGGGCGGTATTATACATACACTTCACTTTAACGTCTTCTACCTATCACACAACAGTAGGGTGTGGAAAACGGGACGGTTCTGTGCTGTCTGGCGGTTCCTCTGAATCTCGTATTATCTTATCTGCTAGAGGCGCTGGTGTCGCTCCCGTTACGTCGTATTCGTCTGCTTATAATGGAAGTAAATGGAGTTTTCGCTGCAACGTCTGATTCTTTTACATAAAGCATTTCTATGAATGTCATAATTGCTATGATAGTAGTATATTTAATGCTATAACAAGGACCACTTACAAGTGTAGAAAAGAAGAGCTCAAATAATTGAATAATCCGATTTGCTTACACTTAAAACAATGGCAAGAGGGGCTTATACCCTAATTCTTCAGGTGTGATATGCTCTGATTTTTAAGAAATTCTGAATTTTAGTGTAGAAAAAGAAGAAGCCTCTCAGATAGATTTGTTTATACTTAAAACAATGGCAAGAGGGGTTTATATTCCAATTTTTCAGGTGTGATATGCTCTGATTTTTAAGAAATTCTGAATTCAAGTGTAGAAAAAGATGAAACCTCTCAGATAGATTTGCCTATACTTAAAATTATGCCAAGTTCCCATATCATCTTATTGTTTATAGTGTGTTTTTTCTGTCAAAATCCCAAGAATCTTGAATCCCCCCCCCCTCAGACAGATTCGGCCATGTGTGTAAAAGCTATATCTGTGTGAATGTTGTTTATAAACTTGTCAAAAATATGGCTTTTTTGTATGAAAACATGCAATCCTGAATACAATTCTGGTTTTGTCTTGTTCTGTTAATATAAACACAAGTGAGACTTACAGAATATTTATTGCACAGTTCAAAATCCAATTTTGAATTGTATTTAGTTGATATAGAGATGAGGTTTTAAACCTGGTGAAGTGTGTTGTACATCAGCAAAACTATCACCAAAACCTAGTTACTGCTGTTGTTTGGGTATAAAAGCACCAGCTCAGCCACTAACTGCTGAACCCAACTGATATTTTTATTAAGTATAAAGTTTTGAATTGAAGCCCAGAAAATCTTATATAATAAACAACAAGAAAAAATGCCAAAACAAAAATATTGCAATCAGTGTAATAAAAATATATATAGTTCTAATTGGGCTAGGCACCGGTTTATTTGTGACCGTAAGAAATGGAGAAAGGCCACAAAAATGTGTCCAAGATGCCACAAAATATTAAGCAAGGCATATTACAAATGGCATAAGTGTAATTCTTATGTACAGTCATCAACATTGCCCTCACAACCATCTACATCTGGTCTGAAAAGGAAGCATGAAGCACCTGTTAATGCTGGACCTGCAAAGCAGCCACGCTATGCACCCATCCATAGCAGTTTTAATGGCCAATTAAGAGATTATCGGTTTGTATCAGAGCCAAGATGTGGCATTGAGAATTTTTTGAACAATATAAATTCTGATCTGCAGGCAATTCTAAATGTACAAAATGGCTCTTATAAGCTGTCCCTCAAATTGTATACACAATATAAGAAGCCAAATGGCACAAAATTTACACAGCCCCACAAAACAGAAACTGTACCTGTATATTCAAATACAAATTCAGACAAAATAATAAGCAGTTTAATAGATCAATTGAATATTAAACACTCTGAATTTGCAGCAAAAGAGTCTGGATGGAGCCTATGCGGTTCTCCACACAAGTTATATGTTAATATTTCTGAATTCAGCCCATTACAAGGATCTACATATTTGCCATTACCTGATAATATTAAAAACAGAAGAGCCGTGGTTAATATAGAAAATACCGACCAGAAATGCTTTTTGTGGTGTATATTAGCTGCTTTGTTTCCAGTTTCAAGGCATTCTGAGCGAATAAATTATTACAAACAACATGAACATGATTTTGATGAAGCAATGGAGGGTTTAGAATATCCAATGTCTGTTCAGAATATTGATAAATTTGAAAAAAAGGCCCGGGATATTAATGGCAAACAATTATCTATTAATGTATTTATTTGTTCCACTGGCAATTGCCCGATAGAACCTCTCAGAATCAGTACAATTGATGATGAATCTGCTGTTCCGATTGATTTGCTCTTAATTGAAGGGGATGGCAAATATCATTACACTCTGATACATAATCTTGAAGCTTTAGTGAGAACACAACTAGACAAATCTAATAGAATATTTAAGTTGTGCAGAAGATGTTTAACTGTACTTGATGGTCAAAAAATGGTGAATAGGGTTCAGGAAAAAAATGCAGAAATTGCAAAAAACAAGTTAATTGAGCATCTGAAATATTGTGGCAATCATAAACCTGTTCATATGGTGATGCCTAATCCAAGTGAAAAAGCAAAATTCAAAAAGTTTGAAGCCTTGTTGGAACACCCAGTATATATTGTCTGTGATTTTGAATCAATCCTCAAATCTCTTGCATTCTGCAATCCAGATCCTGAAGAATCTTCAATTACGCCATACCAGCTACATGAACCTTCCAGTTTTTGTTATGTGGTTGTACAGGATGGTGTTGTTAGTAAAGAATATTCATACATGGGACCAGATGCCATCAAAATATTTGCACATAGAATAGAAAATGAGTGCCGTGACATAGCATCTAATATATTATTAAAATCAAAACCCATGTTGCCTTTAACAGAGAAACAGATTGAAGATTTCAACAATGCAGAAAAATGCCCGGTATGTGATTCTGAATTTTCAGATACAAATATCAAGGTGAAACACCATTCTCATACAGATGGTAAATTCTTAATGGCCCTGTGTATTAGCTGTAATATTAAGATCAAGAGACCAAGATTTGTCCCCATATTTTGCCATGGAGCATCCAATTATGATTTTCATCATCTGATCAGGTACGAGGGGTTTGAGAAGCAGAATTTAAATATTTTAGCTGAAAATGATGAGAAATATATATCTATTAGCAAAATGATTAAAGTTAATGGTGTTCCTATTCACATAAGATTTCTTGATTCTTACAGAATTTTATCTGCTAGCCTGGCTACACTGGCCACTCAATTATCTGATGATCAATTCAAAATCACACGTGCCTCGTTTCCAAATCTGGACCTGAAATTAATTAGGCGGAAGGGTGTATATCCATATGACTATGTTACAGATTTTTCTAAATTTGATGAATGTTCTCTGCCACCACAAGAAGAGTTTTACAGCAAAATGAGAGGATCTGGAATCACTGATGAGGATTATCACCATGCCCAATTGATGTTTAACAATTTAAAATGCCGGACATTTGGTGATTATCACATGGCATATTTGAAACTTGATGTGACCCTCTTAGCAGATATAAAGCAGGCATTCAGAAAATCTTCTATGCAAAATTATGGACTGGACCCAGTGTATTTTTTCAGTGCCCCGGGCCTAGCATGGTCTTCAATGTTTTTGAACACTAAAATGCAATTGGATTTGATCCCAGATCAAAATATGTATCTGTTTATGGAGCAATGTATAAGAGGAGGCATGGTGCAATGTTCTCAGAGATATGCCAGAGCAAATAACAAGCATATTCCTGATTATGATCCAGCACGGCCATCAAATTATATACTGTATGTAGATGCAAACAGCCTCTATGGCCATGCCATGATGCAAAAACTGCCATATGCAGGGCTTGAATGGGTCGAAGATTTCAATATTGAGGATCTTCAGGACTTTGATGACAGTGACTATGGCCTCTTCTTAGAGGTTGATCTGACAATTCCTGATGATTTGCACAATAAATTTTCTGATCTGCCCCCAATTCCTGAGGTTCAATGCTCACCTGGCTCTAAACAGAAGAAGCTCATGATGACACTGGAGCCAAAACGAGGCTATGTCATATATTACAAAAACCTCCAGTTCCTGATGAAACATGGTGTTCAAGTGACCAAAATTGGCAAAGTCTTAAGGTTCAGGCACTCAGAATGGTTGAAACCATATATTAATACAAACACGGAGCTTCGAAGATCTGCAAAGAGCCAATTTGATAAGGCCTTGTTTAAATTGATGGTTAATTCTGTGTATGGCAAAACTATTGAAAATGTCAGAAAACATACCGATGTTAAAATAATTACTGACCCCAGCCTGAGCAAAAAATTGGTTGCAAAGCCTAATTTCAATTACAGAAGAATTTATGATGAAAATATGGCACTTTTCAACATGAAAAAAACAAAGATTAAGTTTGATAAACCTATTTATGTAGGGGCTGCAATATTGGAATTGGCCAAATTACATATGTCAATATTGTATTATGATGTGTTGAAACCTTTTTATGGTGATAATGTAAAATTGATGTACATGGACACGGATAGTTTTGTTCTTGATATTAAAACAGAAGATGTTTATCAAGATATGACCCAGCCTGAATTGTTTAAATATTTTGATACCAGTGAACATACAAGGATTCAACCCCACAACAAAAAAGTGCCTGGCAAGTTAAAAGATGAGACACTTGGTGATGTTATTGTGGAATTTGCGGGGTTAAGTGCCAAGATGTACAGTTTTAAAACATGTAGTGCTGTTGTCAAAAAAGCCAAGGGTATTGGCAGAGTAACTGTGGAAAAAGAGCTTGAATTTGAGGATTATAAAAATTGCCTCAAATCCCAGAGTTTAATCAGAACATCAGAATCCAGAATTCAGAGTGTGGATCACTTATTGACTAGCAATATTGTAAGAAAAGTGGCTCTGGACCCACATGATGATAAGAGATGCATTTTATCATGTGGCATTCATACTTTACCATGGGGTCATTGTGATTTGAAAAATGGCAATCAAAGCCCAATTCCAGAGCATGATTTGAAATAAATAAACATGCCTATGAACTTATTTGGGTTCAAAAAACAGGCTATTATGGAGCTGCCACCACCACAACCCTCTTCTGATATGCTGTCTAAACTGAGTGCTTTGTTAATTATTCATCTGAACAGCATATTTACAGATGTTGATGATGAAACAGGCAAAATATTGTACATATTTAACAATAATTTAAATCATTACCAATTACCTGTAGGTGGGCAATTGCAATTTATTACAACCCCTGAGGGCAATGTTAAAATTTCAGTAGGGAGAAATATTTACAGAATTAAGCACTCAAACATGGTTTCTGGCACTGTTTATACTGTTTCTGCTGGTGACTGCTTATATATTGAGGTCCCTGGATCCTATGATAAGCTTATACCCTTTTTTATAGAATTAAGAATCAGATATTCAATAATAAATAACCACTAAACAAAATGCCTAATGATATTTTTGGCCATACAAGACATGAAGATCACAGTGATGAGATTTTGATGCTTGATGTCAGAGTCAAGAAATTAAGAAGTGATTTACAAGCTTTACAAACCACTCTCAATGCCAGTCTTCAATTAGAAATTACAAATTTGCAATCACAATGCATGGACCCTCTTCTTAAAATTGATTCTGAACTCAAATTGCTGCTTCAGAAATATACTGATTTGGCTACATTAGATAATTTTCAAAGTTTGGAAGAGGCTGTAGCAGCTCTTCAAGCCAAATTTAAGACCCAGGCTAACAACTCTGAGCAATTGAAACAACAATTGGAAGAGCAGATAAATAATGTCCAGACACAGCTCCAAACAATTGTCAAAAGCATAAAATCACAAGAAGATTTTGATCTAGTGATTTCCACTCTAAAGGAACAGATTCAGTCACTCCAAATACCTAATCTGGACCCTCTGAACAATGCCATAGCCGAGGTTAAAGAAAAAATTGAGACACTTGAAAATTTTATGAACAATTTGCCATCTTCTGATGCTTTGAATGCAATAACTCGCAGTGTAGCAAATATTAAGCTGCAACTTGAAACATATGAAGATTTTGGAAAAATTCAAAGTTCCATAACCCATCTTGAAGGTACAATAGCAGCAGTGCAAAGTGATTTGGCAAATGTACTAGAATCCAGATTGCCCGGTATTGTAGATACCCTTGTCAGTGTCCAGCAACAAATCACAAATCTTGAAAACCTCAACACTGAATCTGAACTATCTCATTTTCATCACTTGATCGATGATATCCAAACAAAACTTGAAATTTTACAACAATCCACACCTTCTCAGGCAGATATAGCGCTGCTCCAAAATGCTATGCAAAATGTGGCTGATGCTTCTGAATTACACAATGTGAAATTGGCACTTGAATTTTTGCAAAATACAGTCTCAAATCTTCCTACATCACAGGAACTTAAAAATATTAAGAGGGCAGTGAATAGGATATTGAAATCAGAAGATATCAAGAATATCCAGGCAGAGATCAAACATCTCACTCAGACAGTGGCCACTCTACCAACAAATCAACATATTAATGAACTGCATGCCCTGTTTGAGGATATCAGAAGACAGGTCCATGATCTTACTGCTCAAAATTCAAAATTGGCAGTTGTTGAAAATTTGCAACAAATTGTAGCTAATATCAAGCAACAGCTAGGGACCATGGAATCCAATCAAGCAAATGCTCTGTCTGTTTTTGCCACCCAGCTTCAAGATATTGTGCAACAATACAAAAACTTGCTGTTGACATAAGAATCAAGCCTGGGCACGATGAGATTGTTAGGACTATCAATGAGCACCTTGAATCTGTAACAAGCAGATTGCTCACAGCAGAAAAGGAAATAACAGGCATAATCGAGAATCCAAAACATTCAGTAATTCTTGAATTGTACAGCATCCCCAACAAAGAATATGATTCTCCATTTACACCAGGTGGCAAAATATATATGCTGTCCCCTGCACAATTTTATTACCAATTTTTTGTTGGGGGCACATTGAGACCAATCAAGATCAAATATTGGCTTCAGCCACAGGCACACCACTACCCCACCTTATCAATAACAAATGCTGATAACAAAGTGAAAATCACCAGTGTGGAATTGGAGGATTTTACAGATCCCAATACATTGGAAACAGCCTATACTGAAGATGATGGCTCTCTGGAATTTAAAATACAAATAGGGGACAAATTATATTTAGAAAATCCTGCAGTTTCAGCTGCTGAACACCCCATAGTTGCAATATTCTTGTTTACATATTATGTCTAGACAAATTATTGTTGATGAATTACACAGACAAGCCCGACATAATTTTAAGAGACTGCCAGTAGTCACAAAGGGCATAGATGATTTATGGCAAAGCGACTTGATTGAGTTGTCAAGTGGACAGTTGAAAAACTTAGACAAAATCAACAAGGGCCACAAGTATCTACTCACTGTGATAGATACATTTTCAAAATTTGCCTGGGCTGTGCCACTCAAATCCAAGACTGGAAAATGTGTTACAGAAGCTTTTAGGACAATCATCAATCAGAGTGGAAGATCCCCGCGCTATTTGCAAACAGATAATGGCAAAGAATTTTATAATTCAGTGTTTCAACAATTTATTAAAAGCCAGGCAATAAAACATTATTCGAGTTACAGTGATCTCAAGGCCTCAATTGTAGAGAGATTCAACAGAACCTTAAAAAATCTTATGTATAAACAATTTACCCTCCAAGGTAATTATAAATGGATTAATATTCTTCCAGAACTTCTACATAAATATAACAATTCTGTCCATTCCACAATCAACATGAAACCCTCTGAAGTAACTTCATCTGATGAGCAAAAATTGATCAGCACTGTTTATTATCCTAGATACCAGCCAACAACAAGAAAGGCCAAATACAAGATTGGTGATCAAGTAAGAATAAGCAAATATAAGCACTTATTCAAGAGAGGCTTTACAAGAAACTGGAGCACTGAATTATTTACAGTGGTTCAAGTTAAACCCGGGACCCTTAACACATATATAATAAAGGATCACCGAGGAGAAATTCTCAAAGGCAGGTTCTATGAACAAGAGCTCAGCAAAACTAAACAGCCTGACACATATCTCATAGAAAAAATCATCCGCAGAAAAGGCAACAAGTTACTTGTCAAATGGCTGGGACTTCCAGAACACAGCTGGATCGATGCAAAAAAAATAATAATATGAACACCTGGGATGTTATAAAAAGGCTGCCAGAACCTGAACAACAGAATAAGAGAAATGGCAAATTGCTACCTGATAATATTAGGTGTCTTATTGTTGGGCCATCTGCTTGTGGTAAAACTACACTAATGGTTGATAATTTTTTATTGGCACCCAACTGGTTAGACTGGAAAAACAGGCACTTGTATATCTTCTCTAAGAGCTTGGAACAATTAAAATATCAGCAGCTGATGAAGCTATATGATGGATTGGATATTGCAACTTTTGAACCAGATGTTAAGCCACTTCATGAATGTCTCGATAATTCTGTTGTTGTGTTTGATGACATTATATTGGATAATCAAAACAAGGTTAGAAACTTTTTTACACAGGGCCGGCACAAAAACATTGATTGCTTCTACCTGGCACAGACTTTTTCAAAAATACCCAAGCAACTGATCCGAGACAATAGCAATTTTATATGTGTGTTTCATCAAGAACATACCAACCTCAAACACATACATGATGAATATGTAGGTGGGGAGCTGGGCTACAATGATTTTTCCAAATTTTGCAGCAGGTGCTGGAACCAGGACAGTTATGGCTTTGTCACAATTGATATGACAAGAACACCCAATAGTGGCAAATACAGAAATAAAATCAACAATTTTCTAGACATTGAAACATATATAAATAAACATGAAAAGGCCAATCATTGATGATCTTAAGTTAAGAGATTATCTTGTAAAAAGATTTAAGGGATGGAAATCAGAGAACCGTGGAATTTATGAAAAACACAAACAAACAGAACAGCCTGTAATTGATGCTATTAATAATTTAGGTAAGAATATCAAAACTGTTACAGAGCAAAATCAAAATTTGCTCACAGAGCTTGTACCTGTAGCTGCAAGGAACATATTAGATTATCCATTCACCCCACTTTCAAGTATTCACACACCTAGTCCTATTGCTCCTAGAAGAATTGAGGCTAGCCAGGATCCTATTGAATTGGGTCTTCTTGCTCAAAAATATTTAACCACACCTAAAGACAATAAAGATGAGGTCTTTGGCTTATATGCTGACACAGAGCTTGATGGCAGCATCATACATAGAATTGGCAATTTCAGAGTAACATTTATGGGAGATGATATAATTGTATATTCAGAATCTCGACTTGGAGAAAAAGGTGCTTTTGTTAAGTACTCCGGCACACCTGGATTGTGGGAATTGATGACTAGGAAAAGGCCTGGCAGCTATACAGATCAAGATTATGAGGATTACAAAGAAATATTAATAAAATCAGATGCTCTATACCAGAACAATGATCCCACACAAAAAAGGGTTAAGTCGAGCAGTGGAGCAAAATACAATAATTTAATCAAGCCCATATGGTCACAAATCAAGACTGGCAGTGGAATCAAACAATACAACACCCTGCCTAAAGAATTTGTGTGGGTTGATGATGTCAGGAAACTTGTAGATAGGTTGCTGGTGATAGCTGGGGAGGAAAATGCTGGCAACCACAATTTTTACAATGAAAAGGTTGGAATTATGGACATGATAAGCACCAAATTGTCTAATTTTATAGTGAATGACACTAAGGGGATTGGATATCTCATAAAAATTATTAATACTCTACCCCCCAAATTTTGGAATATTTCTGAGGGTCGGGGCCTTGTTAATGACATTATAAACAAGCTGCCATTTGAACTACATATTCCAGGCTATCAGTATTGTGGTCCAGGCACAAAATTGGATCATAGATTAAACAGAGGGGATCCTGGTGTTAATCCCTTAGATGCTGCTTGTAGAGACCATGATATTGCATACAACACACATTCTGATCTTGACAAGAGACATGTTGCAGACAAGAAATTAGAAGAGGCTGCATTTGGCAGATTTGTAAGCAAAGATGCATCTTTGAGTGAAAAAATAGCAGCATTGGGAACCACCATAGCTATGAGCACCAAACAAAAACTGGGGTGGGGGTTGTGAATATGTATATAATAAACCTACAATGAAGGCCAAGGGTGTTATGTATCAAATACCTTATGCAGGTCTCAAATCTCTTAAAACTATTGACAGTCTTTTGACCAAAAAGCAGCGCAAGAAAAAAAATTCTTGTATTGCAAAGGGGCATGGTATGAAATTGTTACTTAGTACCCCCCAATTAAAAAAATTACAGCAATCAAGAAAAAAATCACATGTGGGGGGATTTATATTTACCATCCCTGCCATCTTAGCTGCTCTCGGGGCTGTTGGGAGCTTGGCCGGGGGATCAGCCGCCATAGCAAAAACAGTAATAGATGCCAAGAAGAATAGGGCAGAATTAGATGAGCAGAGGCGCCATAACCTGGCAATGGAGAAACAGGGCAAAGGTGTTAAGAGAGCCATGAATAAGTTTAAAAAAAAACAAGAGCCGCTTACAAACCAAGATATTGAAGCTTTAATCAATCCACTGGGCATCAAACATTTTAGAGGTGTGTACATGTCTGATTCTTTGCCAGAACAACCACTCAACAAAGAGTGTGGCATTGTTAATTTGGATGAGTACAAAAATCAAGGCACTCACTGGATCTGTTATCTTAAATATTTAAAAGATGAGGCATTTGTGTTTGATTCATTTGGAGGTGCTCCACCTGAAAATTTAATAAAATATCTAAATTCAGCTAATCTTTATTACAATAATGCCCGTGTTCAAAACTTCAAAGATGTTAATTGTGGACATCTGTGTTTATCTGTTCTTAGATATGTCTCAAATAAATAAACCATCAATTGAAGATTTTCAAAAAGCCTTGTGGTATCTGAAACATCATGGGGGTATTCCATCTCACCAGCCAAAATTCAATATTGAAACTCAAATTACATGATGACATAGTGTATCCCAAAACAATAGCTCTCAGGGCATTTTATGGCATGTACCTAATCCCCAATATTACACACCACAACAATACAATTGCAGTTGGTGATGAAAAAATTGTCATCACTCCAGGGCAATATAATCTATCCACTCTAAATGCTCAATTACCCAGAGGCGTAGTGTTAAGTCAAAATTCTGTCACTTACAGAGTAGAGATTGTATCTGCCACAGAAACAGTGAATCTGGGTACTATAGGAGAGCTGTTAGGATTTGAGAACAACACAAAACTTGAACCAGGCATCAAACACACTGCTATGAATATACCTAAATTCTTGGCTATAGAAACTCTGAATATTCACTGTAATGTGGCTGAGGGTATGATCACCAAATCAAATGGCATAGGAACTCACAAACAAACAGGCATCATTGCAACATTCAAACCTAACTCTGAATTCATGGAGCCCATCATCTACAATCCATCCCCAACATTATATTTTCCTGTGTGCCATAATAGAATAGATTATATTGAATTGATGGTCACTAATGAAAAAGAAGAATTAGTTGATTTTGCTGGAGCCACAACAACTGCCATCATAGAAATTAACATTTAAATAAAAATACATACAAGAAGAAAATGGAAAATATTGAGAGTTATGAGCTACAATTATTCCCCCCAAACAGGAGGACATTTGCAAATTTAAATCAACCCAACACAGAGGTTGAGGTTGATCTTGATGTAGGGGATGGCTTTATACACCCCCACAGAGCAGATCTATACATCAAATTTGATGTTGTAAAGCTCGATGGAACAGATTATCCGGCAAATACAAATATAAGACTTGTAGATAATTTTGTGCCACATCTATTCTCTGAAATTGAGATCAGAAAGCATGGCGTTGTTATAAACAGAGTGGATTATACCGGCATCACCTCCACGGCTTTGGCCACATTAAAATTATCCAAAACCGAGGCTTCATACTACAAAATCGGTGGTTTTGAGGCTGGTGATAAGATATTATCTAAGAACCACACAGTGCTGTTCCCCATGCGCCTATTGCCAGGATTCTTCTCAGATTACAAAGAAATTATGTGGAAGGGTGGGTTAAGAATTACATTTAGAAGAGCTGCAAATGATAATAATGCTTTGATGAGGTACAGTGCAATAAACTCTACAGGAGAAGCTCTGCCTAATACCCTACCTGATGCAGGCAAATGCATTATTCAGACTATGGAGCTAAGAATCCCTGTTGTTGAATACGAGGCCAGTTATGCTCTTAAATACAAAGCTGATATAATAAAAAATCCACAGGTTCCTCTGCAATTTTATACATATCAATGTGTACAGAAGCCCGCATCTGGTTCTTATTATGAATTTGATGCCACAAATTCATTCTCCAGTATTCAGTACGACATGCCTGATTTTGTAGTAGTACTGTTTCAGACTGGAAGAAACAATAATCAGGAAAAAAATTCAAGTAAATTTGATAGCTGCAACATCAAGAACATATATCTTAAAAATGGCAGAAATGAGGTATTTCCTAGAGAAAATTACAATTTAGACATGTCCAAGAATGATTTCCTCAAATTATATGAGGCCTTTTCGGCTTTCAAGAGGGTCACTACAGGCAATACTGACATGTATTACACACCTGATGAATTCAAGGCACAGAGACCCATGTTTGTAATTAACACTTCAAAAAGGAAACAGGTTGTGGTGAATGACAGAACAAATATTAAAATTATCTGTGAATTCCATGAGGCTTTACCTGATGACACCATATGTAGTGTTATTCTCATAGGTGAAAAATCATATGTTTATGATGTAAGAAATGAGAGGGTCACAGAGCAATTCTAGAAGATATTTGCTCTATTATCCTGTTGTACAACACACAAACCTCAACTGTATATCAGCTAGCAGTGAATATCTTATGTGTGGGCAGTTGTATGTATTTCAATCTTATACAGAACTCGAACCCAAAGCCCCTGATTACAAGGCCTCAATATTAACACGTCTCCAAATAGAATATGCCCACATTTTACTGGGTTCTAAAGACCTTGATACAGACAAAATTGGATTTTGTTTCTGTCATAATATTTTCCAAGTCTTTGCCTAGGTTTATATTATCAGAACAGAATTGCTTTCAACATGAAGAGGGGCAGTTCATTGCCTCTATGACAGAAAATGTGTATCTTTATCTTAATCTTTGTTGCACTTTTACATGTTGCAGACATGTTACACTTTTCCCCCTGTCGCACAGAAAGATTAATGGCCCCTTCAGTGAATCGCACAGAAAAATCATTAATGCCCCATTCTAGCGTGTAGATTTTATCTCTTGCGTGCCGGCAAGGCATGGAGGCAAAACATTAGTCTTTTGATAGATTAATATCAATTCATGCATTTTTCCGAGCTATAATTGCTTACCCCAAGCAATAGAATTGTAGAGCATAGAAATATGGCCAAAAATAATATCAAAAAAGCCATATTTTTGACAAGTTTATAAACAACATTCACACAGATATAGCTTTTACACACATGGCCGAATCTGTCTGAGGGGGGGGGGATTCAAGATTCTTGGGATTTTGACAGAAAAAACACACTATAAACAATAAGATGATATGGGAACTTGGCATAATTTTAAGTCTATCTGAGAGGTTTCATCTTTTTCTACACTTGAATTCAGAATTTTTTAAAAATCAGAGCATATCACACCTGAAAAATTGGAATATAAACCCCTCTTGCCATTGTTTTAAGTATAAACAAATCTATCTGAGAGGCTTCTTCTTTTTCTACACTAAAATTCAGAATTTCTTAAAAATCAGAGCATATCACACCTGAAGAATTAGGGTATAAGCCCCTCTTGCCATTGTTTTAAGTGTAAGCAAATCGGATTATTCAATTATTTGAGCTCTTCTTTTCTACACTTGTAAGTGGTCCTTGTTATAGCATTAAATATACTACTTATGATATTTGGTACAGTGGATGTCGAGATACTAACGGACATTCTATTAATAATCCGGGAGAAAATATACGCGTGGAATGCTCTTGGTAACTAAATTTTTTGTGTATGATTTAGGTTCATTTTTATCATTAATATTATCATCATCATCATTTCTTTTAAAGAAATATACACTGAAGCATTTGTATTTTTGATATTTACTGTCTCTTTTTTTTGGCTTGAAACTAATCGCGGCGATGATGATAACTGATGAATGCATGAAACGACAAAGGAAAACCTACAAAACTCCCTTAGCGCCATCGACATGAGTGTAAGGAAACTTTCAGACCAATGGGACAAGCGACACGGGATGTTCACACTGATGTGACTAGTGACACGGACACTTCCAGACTGTAAAATAGCACTCATTGCGCATCAAGGGTCCAAGAAACAAAACGGTTAAGCACACGTTCATATGTCGTATTCGCGTGCTGCTTGTTACTTCGGTCGGAAAGCTCCTTAAAGGAAGGGTGCTCAGACTGACGCGATGCGCCACAGGGGGAGTTCTCAACTAAGTGACAAGCGACATGGTGCCTTCTGTCTATTAGAAAGCGTTTGCTGCTAATTGTGCGAACAACAAATCTAGGCGACAAGATAAGCCGCACTTGTCGCTTTGTCGCTTGCGTGTCGCTCAAAGTGGAATATTTCCTTAATAGCTTGCAACGTTCTGCCGTGGTTTGTTGTTTGCGCAACGCGTGACACAATCAGTGTCTTGCTTTAGGGAGATTGCGAACCAAAGCGACAAGCGGCACGCGACAATTATCGCTTGAGAATTTCACCAACCGAACGCTGGCCTGCAGCCCGTCATTCCGCAACGGTGTAAAACGTTGCTCTTGATTGGCTCGTTTCCAAACGACATGTGTCGCGTGTCGCATCGGTATGAAAGTTGACTTGGACAGAAGAACTCGTGTGTCGCTTTGGTGTGAAACCCCCGTATCGTTTGTCGCGTGTCACTTTGGTCTAAAATCTCCTTGAGGAAACGGTGCAGTCAGAGCTACGGTTCGAAAGGCTGCATTGATTACGGACTACTCGCTTCCAAGCGACACTTGTGGTTTGTCGCCTCGGTATGAAATATCTCTCAGGATACTTTTTATATTCTAATAACATAGAAAAATAAACTCTAATACACAGTCCAAGACCTGACGTCCGGAATCACATTGCGATGTTTCTTCTTGTGTTACGCATGCTATTTATTTATTAATTTTATTTTACTTTTCTTTCCAAATTAATGCCGTTTCGTGACTGCAAATCATTCCACAAATATAACTGTTTCCATCAATTCACTTACCGCCTTTCAAGACAAACAAATCGACACAATATATTCCAAAAACTAACTAAACCGCATTACTTTCATGAGAAAATTAGTGGCGATACTGATCGCACTGCCATCTATGTTGTCATCCGTTTCGGGAAACAGTTTCTTGGGTCGTTTTCAACGCTATATATTCAAGGCGCTGTAGTACTATTCAGAACCAAACACCTACACACGATTAGTATGTACAAGACTAAACAAGACCCGATCGTCTTTTGTCCTAGGAACAACTGACAAGCGTATACCAACACTGTTGCCACTACAAGAACCTAATTTGCTTGCCCAACCACCACTGCATACCAAACCAAACGCATGACAGACTGATGGCAAAATCAGAGCAATTAACGAACTATATTATGAAGCAGATGTTCA
Source organism: Lepisma saccharinum (assembly GCF_977018435.1). Taxonomy (NCBI): domain Eukaryota; kingdom Metazoa; phylum Arthropoda; class Insecta; order Zygentoma; family Lepismatidae; genus Lepisma; species Lepisma saccharinum. The sequence goes on along the minus strand of NW_028143453.1, from coordinate 19,782 downwards.
TCTCTCGTTCCCAGCTGAATAGTCGTCTCTTTGAACGACTCTCAAAAGTGACTTACCAAAAGTTTCATCTGTACATGATTTTGTAAAACTTTTTTATGAGAAGTACATATCTACCTAGATCTCAAGAGGTACTTCGATCCGTGGGCGAGTAGTTACCACAGTGCACTACGACACCAGGGGTTACGGGTTCGACTCCCGCCATGGGGTTCTTTGTGAGTACTCCTTTGTCTATTTCGTCCTATGGTCACTCATCGTCATCTTCGCGATTAGCCAAAAGTAGCAGCAATCCAACGATAAATAACAAAAATGAAATCAAATCTTTCCAAAGGTGGCATTTCGTTCCTTAGTCACATGTATTTTATATAGAACGGGCCTTTAGTAATATTTTGCTTGAGGCCAAAAATTTGTAGCGCGTATGTTTAAATAACTCCAGTTTTATACCATGACTTGTCCTTGTTGACAAGATTCTGTTAACAAACTGGGGTGGCTTTGTGGGAGTAAACACGAAGGAAGGGTTGGAAAGGGACTCTTTATTGAGGGCTGTATTTGGAGCTAAATTTACCCTCGTGGAACATTTCGAAATTTTAGAAGACAAACAAGTATGCAAAAGAGCAAGATCTTGCTCCAAAAGAGCTGAGTTGGCAACAGTGCCTCCGGGAGACCTGAAAGCAAGAGTTCCCAGCTGCGATGACATCAGAGCCTTTCATCGTGGCGCGGAAGTCGATCCAATTCCTTGATTTAACGACTGAAGTTAAATGGGCCAAGCGGGAATAAAACTTTTACCCCTTCCTGTCTGGAACAGGTTTCTTTACGGCGCCGTTTCTTCCCCTTTCTCAACTGGAACGGACTTGTCAAGAGCTCGCCGTGATTCACATCTGCGGAGTTAATCTAGAAGCTAGTCAGAGAGCCTAGAATGCGTGCCGCTGCGTGGAAGGGTGCGCGGTTGACCTGCCGCGCATGCGCCTAAGTAACAAGCATTGCTGGGTGGGCGGAGCTTAGTCTAAACGCCGAATCACACGGAACTGGATTTCCACCAGTAGGAATGCCCTAGTTGGCGCTACCTGGCTTGAAATGATGTCTGCGAGGCTTGCTGCTAGACTGGTTTTGACAACTAGACCGTGTTCTAATTGATACTGGCTATCTCTGCTAGATTCTGTGGAACAGCCAATCAGAGCGAAGTTTGGTCATGTGAATGTAATCTGTGAGTTTGGAAAGAGAAAGTTTCTTGTCTGTGGCTCCCGAGTGTTTTTGTTCGCTGATCGATGAAAGAAAATATTACAGATGGTGTGCATTCGGATTCATTAATATTTAGAAATTTATCCAAAGCAATGAGATTTGTACACGACAAATGTGACAACCGATAATGAAAATCCTTATTATTATCAGTGATTTAAATGGTTGACAGTAGGTGGGGCGTGCCGGTTCACAAACCGAAAATGAGGCTCGGTGAGGCTCGCCTTAATGGATTTCTCTCGTAAGGCATGAGCCTCATTTTCTTGCAGTGTTGCCAGCTTCTTACTTGAAAAAATCACCAAGGTTTTTTTTTTGGGTCTAACCTAACCTAAAGCAAGGAGCTGGCAACACTGCTTGAGGCTTGCTTTAATGGTTTGCTCTTGTAAGGCATAAGCCTTATTTTCTCGCAGTGTGGCCAACACCTTACTTGAAAAAATCACCAAGGTTTTTTTTGGTCTAATCTAACCTAAAGCAAGGAGCTGGCAATCTTGTGTGCTTGCAGTGTTGCCAACACTTTACTCAAAAAAAATCACCAAGGTTTTTATTTTGGTCTAACCTAACCTAAAGCAAGGAGCTGGCAACTTTGCTTGAGGCTTGCCTTACAGTGCATAAAGCAATTTGCCAACCTACTGGTACTTTTGCCATAGCTTTTTACAAAAAAAAGAGAGAGAGGAGAAAAAGAGAGAGAGGGAAGAGTTAAACAACCGACAGTATTACCAACACCTACCTACAGCCCTTTTTTTCTTACTTGGCAAGGGCTACCTTGCTTGAGGCTTAGCCAATTTATATACTGGCGTAACATACACACACTGGGCAAGGAGAGCTGGCAACAAACACACACTGCCGTAAAAGAGAGAGAGGGATGGATGGATGGCAACACAGTATGTGTGTGCGTGTGTGTGTATAATATGTAGCATTATTAACTAGAGTGTGTTGGCAACCCACCTACAACTAGAAAAAATAGAGATACTAATATTGCTGTAAGATAAAGAGAGAGACCTAGAGCTGGCAACAGTGGTGAACGAATACGCATTATTTCCAAGTCCCGGGCGCCAATGTATATCGTGACTTTTGCAAACCTCTCTCGCGGGAATGATGTGCTGTACATGCACACACACGTACGTACTTTTTTTTATTTCTGTATTGTGACGCAAGCACATCTAGAAAAACTACAATTTTGTTCCCTCTTCTCTCTGTGTGCTATCAATGTTGACACAATGACGCAAATTCAACAATACGTGGGCCTTGGGACGACGGAAGTTACACAACGGCGAGCCTCGTCAGTACACCTACCCGCAACATCTGGAGCGTGCAAGTACATAATAGCGGGCTGCTTGGGCGTATACAATTTGTTTTGTTTATATTTCGTTTCAGAGCGAGCGAGATGCCCCCGAAGATTATTAGATATCTGGAGCGTACAGGCACACAATGGCGAGCTGGGGTGGAAGATCGTCAGCACATCCGGAACGTACAGGTACATAATAGCGGGCTGCTTGGGCGTTAACGTGGCTCCGCCGGATGCAATACACATGATGCTTAGGTTACAACAGGTTGTTAACATTAGCTCTGGGGAAAAATGTTCTAGAGAAGATTGTCTCGGATTTCTATTGGTCCACGTTGCGTTGGCTAACATTTCACTTTTGACCTCATTAGAAAACCGTATAAAACTTAAAGCACTGGTGTAAAAAGTTCTGTTTTATTTTGAAAGTTAGTGAAAAGCATTTCTGCAGTATTTTCCAAAAGTAAGTAACTTTGTTTTTTTAGCTTGCATGAGTTAGCTTTGGTTTATAAGTATATTTGAAGCATGCATCTTGGTAGCTGGAATATCTTTTTTTTTCTGTGTGCTGTTGTTGGTAGGTAGGAAATATGTGTGCGGGGCATATTTCAAAAAATAAATGTGTTAAATTGTTAGAGGAAGGCAAGAAAAAATGAAGGAGAGTTGCGTGTTTTTGATATCTAGTGGAAGTACTGATTGATTTGATGTTTTAAGTCCACTTTATGTACAGTAAGGCTAATCGGGACTGGACCTACAGTTTCAAGAACCACTTGTGCGGGTATCGAATTTTTAATTACAAGGCTATTGCTGTGCTATCGCAGAAGCTAGTAGAAGTACTGATTGATTTGATGTTTTAAGTCTATTTTATGCACAGTAAGGCTAATCGGGACTGGGCCTATAGTTTCAAGAACCACTTGTGCGGGTATCGAACCCGAGATTTTTTGATTACAATGCTACCGTTGCGCCATCGCAAAGGCTAGTGGAAGTACATAGTTATTCGAATCTTATTTATTTAAAATATTTAGTTTTTTTTATGCATGCTTATTGATTTTTAAACCTAAAGTTAAATAAAATCCAGCAATTATATCCAAATATACTTATGGCTACAACGAACATTCACAAAAAATGGCTTGAGATTTTTTTTGCTACGTAAACAAAATGGTCGACATGCCAAATATGAACAGGCTATATAGATTTGAGAGATGGATAGAAAAAAAAAGTTAATTAAAATTTAATTTTATGATTGCAACACGGAACTTAATGATTGATTGATTTAGTTTATTTTAACTTCATGTTTTGTGCCTCTTGGCTAATTTGCGAAGATGGGGATGAGTGATGAAATTGATGAAAATGGATATTCACAAACAACCATACCTGACCGGGATTTGAACCCGCGACCCTTGGCGTCGTAGCGTGATGTGCTAACCACTCGGCCACAGGGTCGGGCAAGTACTGGTATATACATAGACCAAAGTTACATGGTTCTAGGCCCCATAGGAGCCGAGAAAATCAATGTCTTGGAAAATGTCTTAAGACAAATATCTTAATCTTTAAGAAAGTCGACTTCCGGTATCTCAAGATGTTACTTCCGGTTTGTCAAGAAAATTTTCTTAAGACAAAAATCTTAAGACGTTTTCCAAGACATTGATTTTCTCGGCTCCTAATTGAGCTAGGATGATGATTTTAGGTTTGTTGGATAGGATTCGACGAAAACTATTCGACTAGCAAATAAAATCGATTCCACCCCCTCAAGTTTTGGAAATACAGACAATTTTTTTATTTTTTGAGAAACTTGATTTGCCGGCTTAGTTTTTACTCTAATTCGAAAATTTTAATGATATTTGATAAAAAATTGAAGGTACTCTGCAACCTATTGGAAACATAATGATTAGTGCTTACTGTTTTTGAGTTATTTTAAATTAAAATTTCAAGATGTAATTTCTAAGTTGTTTTGTAACTCGTAAAGTATGGGTCGTAGAAAACCTATTCTTGTTTTATCTACTATTGCCCGACAAATACTATAAACACAAATAATTTTTTTAAAAAAATGGAGATCGAAAATAATTTTGTTTTCTGAAAATAAAAAAAAATATGTATATGGAAAAAAATACGATTGTGTAATTTTTTATGATGTATGTTTGCATGTAAAAAATAAGTATACCTGAAAATTTTAGAATTTCAAAATAACTATATATATATATTTGCTATTATATCAGCCAAAACAAAAGAATATATATAAACAAGAATATTTTCATAGTTTCACACCTCTATTAGATCGGTAGAAAAATATATTAGTGGGCAATAAAATCTGAAGAAGATTTGTGTCTAGCAAAAATAAGCTAAATAGAATTACACATGCATACAATATTTATTGTGTTTTTTTTTCTATCTACAATCATATTTTTCTTATATATTTTTTTAATTTTTTTATAGGGTTGATTAAAGCACATATTTGAGGAAGACAACACTACCCATATATAAATAAACCCCTCAAACTAACACCAATTAGAATTAACTTACAAAATTTTTCTCATAAGATATTTTTTGTTTTGTAAACACTCTACCACCAACAGATCACATATAAATAAACATACCCCGAAAAAATGCGCTCCATGAAAAGTTGCCCTGTGTGCAAAAAAACTATATCAAGCAAAAATTTTGCAAGACATTATCGCACCTGCGTGCCAGGCAAGCATTTGGCTGCCACCGAACTGTGTTCCGGATGCAATAAATACATTACAATTGCGTATGTCAAGAAGCATAAGCTTATTTGTCTAAGCAAAAATACATCTGGGTCCCAGCCTTCGACCTCCACCAAGAGGAAGGCAGAAACAGCCTCCATCAATGCACCACCCGCCAAACGCGTCAAGCCAGCGATAAAAGCGAACCAGTCTGCTTTCCAGCGTTTATTAGAGAACTTTCCCCTTACTTCGGAGGACTCATGCGACGTGCGTAGCTTTTTGGAGAACGTGCAAGCCCAAATTATTTCCATCCTCGGCGATACGCTTGCAACGCACTCCACCAAATTCTACGCATCGCTTCGTTGCTGGTACAAGAAGCCGTCTGATGAAATTTACAGCTTCTGCCACAACACCAAGGCGAAGACGTTGCATCTGGCGGATGTCGACAACCTCGAGGACATCTACAACAAGTTTGTCGAGGAGCTGGTGGCAAAGCAAGAAGAACATCAAGCCAAGGGCTCGGGGGGTTCGCTGTGTGGGAAGCCTCACGAACTGCGCGTCAAACTTTCCAAGTTTGTGCCTCTCTCCGCGTCCAGCTACGTTCCCTTACCACCTGCCATTGCGGCAAAAAAGGCTGTCCTGAACATTCAGAACAGTGACGCCAAGTGCTTTCTCTGGTCTGTGCTTGCAGCATTGCACCCTGTCCACTGGAAAAACCAACCACGTCGAGTTAACCACTACCTACCCTACGAGCCAGAGCTGGAAGATGCCATTGCTGGGATCGACTACCCGGTGGGGGTCTCGGACATTCGCAAGTTTGAGGCCCACACACACAACCCGCGGTTGGCCATCAACGTTTATGGCCTCACTGACGAAAATGTGGTGTACCCTATCCGGGTGAGCGACGTAGACGACGATGGTGTGCAGGAAATTCACCTTCTGCTTATCAAGGATGAAACTCGCCATCACTACACCCTCATTCGCTCGCTCTCTCGCCTTGTTTCGAGCCAAACAAGCAAACACGAACACCACAAAGAAGTTTGTCGCAGGTGCTTGTCTATTTTTGATAATCAAAAACAGCAGGATTATCAACGCATCAGAGGTCCCAACATCGCTGCCGAGAAGCTCGCAAACCACAAGCTCTACTGCAATGCCAACGAACCGGGAGTGGCAGACTTGCCCGAACCTGGCACCGTGGAGCGTTTCCACATGCACGGTGCCATGGTAAAACACCCCGCTATTATCATCGCGGATTTCGAGGCCTTCCTCAAACCCCTGTCCACTTGCGATCCCGATCCTGAAGTTTCTTCCACCACCCCTTACCAACTCCACGAGGTATCCAGTTTTGCATACGTTGTGGTGCGACGAGACCAACACATCGCCCCCGAGCCCTACGTGTACCGTGGTCCCGACGCAGCCAAACACTTCCTCGAGAAAATGGTTGACGAGGCCATCGAGATAGGGAAGTTCCTGTTGACCCCCAAGCCTATGGAATCGATGTCTTCTGACGACAAAATCAAGCACGAGGAGGCTACTACCTGTCCTGTGTGCACCTGTGAGTTTAGCATCAACAACCGTAAAGTCCATCACCACGATCACTTTAACGGTAGGTACGTTGGTCCTTGGTGCAACAAATGCAACCGCAGGACCTGGGACCCGCGCTTCATCCCTGTGTTTTTTTCACAATGGCTCGGGGTACGACTTTCACCACCTGATCAAGCATCTTGGGTACGACAACGAGGGAATCAACGTTCTCGCCGAGAACGAGGAGCGTTACATCAGTGTGAGCAAATGGGTTCGAATCCCGAGATCACGCTCTACCGTCGAGCTTCGCTTCCTCGACTCCCTGAGGTTCCTCCCGGCCAGCCTCGATGCCCTGACGAAAAAACTCAGCAACGAGCAAATGCTTATTACCTCTGAAAATTTTCCAAACTTGGACGCCGGTCTCTTCAGGCGTAAGGGGGTTTACCCCTACGAATACGTCACCGACTCTACCAAGTTTGCGGAGACGTCGCTACCTCCCCAGGCGAAGTTCTACAGTCAGCTACGAGGCTCGAACATCACCGACGAAGAATATCACCACGCCCAGTCCATGTGGCGCGAGCTGGGTTGTCGAACTCTCGGAGACTACCACGACGCCTACCTCAGACTTGATGTGACGCTCCTCGCCGACGTGTTCCAGACGTTCTGGGCGACCGCAATGAACATCTACCACCTGGATCCCGCCTACTTCTATAGTCTCCCCGGACTGGCATGGTCAGCCATGTTTCTGGTGACGAAAATCAAGCTGGAGCTTCTTTCGGACGTGGACATGATGCTGTTTGTGGAACGCGCTATCCGGGGTGGCATGGTCCAGGTGTCGCAACGGCACGCGCGCTCCAACAACCATCACATGGCTACTGGCTACGACTCCACCCAACCGTTGAGCTACATCATGCACACGGACGTGAATAACTTGTACGGGCACTCCATGATGCAGCCACTCCTTTTTAGAGGGTTCGAGTGGGCTGATCCTTTAAAATTTGACGTTGAAGGTTTCGACGATTCGGAATGCGGGTTCTTCGCCGAGGTGGACCTTGAGTTCTCCGAGAAGCTGCAGGATTTGTTCTGCGATCTTCCCCCTGCACCCGAGTTCAAGTGTCCACCCGATTCCAACCAGACGAAGCTTGCTATGGATTTCGAACCTAAGAAGAATTACGTTCTTCACTACCAGAATCTCCGGTGGTTGATGCAGCAAGGGGTCACAGTCCGCGCAGTTCACCGCATCCTCAAGTTCGAGCATTCTCCATGGTTACGTCCATATATTAAAGTCAACACTGAACACCGCACCGAAGCCAAGTCCGAGCTTGATAAGGATTTCTTCAAGCTCATGAATAATGCGGTGTTTCGCAAGACCATGGAGAATGTACGGAATCACGTGGACATAAAATTGGTGACGAGGAAAGAGCGATGTCGTCAGCTTGTCGCGAGTCCATTGTTCAAGTCTCGAACAATCTACAACGAGCAGCTGGCTCTGATTCACATGAAGCAAGGTGTGGTGAAACTCACCAAGCCCATCTACGTTGGAGCCACGGTTCTGGATCTGAGCAAGCTCCACATGTTCGAGACGTACTACGACATATTACGTCCACACTACGGCCACAACATCTCGCTTCTCTACACGGACACGGACAGCTTGGTGTACCACGTCCGCTCACCCGATACATACGGGGATATAGCCACGGTTCCATCTTTGGTTAACCTCTTCGACACCTCGGGCTATCCCCAGCCGAACCAGTACGACATCCTGGCCCGCAACAAGAAGGTGCCTGGCAAACTCAAAGATGAGAAGGACGGAGACGTGATTCTTGAGTTTGCTGGTCTTCGCGCCAAGGCCTATACCATCAAAGCCGAGGGCAGCGTTACCAAGAAGGCCAAGGGTGTCGGCAGACAGGTGGTTCGGGAGCATCTCACATTCGAGGACTTCGTCGATTGCCTCAAGACCAGGTCGTCGGTTCTAAGAGCAGAACAGCGCATCCAGAGCGTCGACCATGTGTTGACCACCAACAAAGTGAGGAAGATTGCCCTGGATCCCAACGACGACAAGAGGTGCGTTCTTCAATGTGGAATCCACACACTGCCGTGGGGGCACTATCGCTTAGCAGAAAGCAAAACCTGCAACATATGCCCATCTTCAACAGAAGATTCATAAAAACAAAACAAAAAAACAAAACAAAAAAATCATTTTGTTAGTTATTACAAAAAAAAAACACTGACTGTCATTACAAAAAACTTTGACCGTATTCTTAAATAACCAGCATACCTATGAATCTTTTTGGTTTCCGAAAACAAACCAACATGGAGACTGTACACCGCGCGACGACAGATCATGAATTTCTACCTTCCATGTTAACTAAACTCAATGGTCTACTGATTGTTCACCTTAACAGCATTTGGACGAAATTGGATGACGATGTGGGCAAGATGTTTTACGTCTTCAACAACAATTTACATTTTTACGAAATTCCGATCGATGGAAAACTTCAAAACACCGTGAATCCGGAAAACGTAGGCGAAATCAAAATATCTACCGGCAAGAACATTTTTCGAATCAAGCACGACAAGATGCTTTCTAACATTACGTACGATGTTTCTGCAGGAGATTGTTTATACGTGGAACTCCTAGGAGATTACGACAAACTCATTCCTCTCTTCGTAGAATTACGAATCGTCTATCCTATTATAAATAACCGTTAACCAAAATGCCTAACGATATTTTCGGCAACACTAAGCGTGTAGACCACGCAGAAGAGATTCTCATGTTGGACGTCCGAATTAAAAAGTTGAGGAGCGATTTGATCGCTTTGCAGGAGACCTTAAACAAAAGTTTAGAGTCGGAGATCGCTACGCTCCAAACGCAATGTCTCGACCCCATTCTGAAAATCGATTCCGAACTGAAAACGCTCATAAAAATTATGTCGACGGACCTTCTTACGACAACATTCAAAATATACAGTTGAGCGTGGATAAGCTTCAAAATGATTTGGCCAAATTGCAGCAATTTCAATCGAAAAATGAAGATTTGGAAAAATTGAAACTCGAAATCGAAGAACGAACTTCGGCAATCGAAAAGAATTTCTCTGAACTTCAAACCGTCGTGAAGGATATTGATGTAGAACGCTTGCATGTTGTTGTTTCCAAATTACAAGAAGAATTCGCCGGCACGTTGGAAGAAATTAAATCCAAGTTACAGACTTTGGAAGATACCATGACGAACCTACCATCGTCAGACGAACTGCAGGTCATCGGCAAAAGCGTCGCGAACATAAAAATTCAATTGGAGGCTTATCAAGATTTCGAACACATTCAAACCACCATCGCTACGCTTCAGGCGTCTCTGGAGTTGATCAACGAAGAAATTAAAAATATTCACGCTGAAGCGAACGCGTTGACGAGCATACAAGACACGTTGAGCACGGTTCAGCAGAAGATCGAATATTTAGAAAATTTGAACGTCGAAACGAATCTTGCTCATTTTCATCACGTACTGGACAACATACAGGGTGACTTGGAATCGTTACGGACGAGTGTACCTTCGAGCGAAGATTTGGAAAAATTGAAAACGGCGGTGACGGCACTATCCGATTCGAGCGACATCAAAAGTTCATTGAGCGATCTCGAGAGTAGGGTGGCCAATCTCCCCACCTCAAAAGAATTGCACGCTTTGAAAAGGAACATATCACGTATGCTGAAACGAATGGAAACGGAAACGGTGAACGTGGAACAGATTCGAGACGAACTTACTTCGCTGGTGTCGACGCTGCCCACTTCGCAGAGCGTCGCCGACCTTGACACGCAGTTTACCGAGATGCGAAGCATCGTGAACGATCTTACCGAGAAGAGCTCGAAATTGAATCAAGTCGAGAACCTTCAGAGTATCGTCGTTAACATCAGAGATCAAGTTGGAGTGCTGGAATCCACGCAGGAATCGACGCTGGCCTCTTTCGGTACCAAATTACAAGAACTCAACGAAAACTTCAAGCAGTTGAACGTGGAAGTGAAAATCAAGCCGTCATTTTCTTCAGTAACGGATACCATCGTCGAACATTTGTTGCCCGTACAAAATACACTGGGACAGCTTCACAGCAACCTCGTTAGCGTCGATACTAAATTCGCTAAACTGCATTCTCTGCAAGCCATCGAAATCAACAGCGTACCCAATCAACAGAGAATCTCCACGTTCGTCGAAGGTAACAAACTGTACATGTTACATCCTTATCATCCGTACTACAAGTTTCTCCTCGATGGCACGATTCAGATAAATGAATTTTCGTACTGGTCTCACGGCAGAAAAGCTAGCGTTCCCACCATGACCTTGATATCGAATCGTGGTGTCCAGAAAGCAGGAAACATTCCTCTGGCACGTTGGAACGAAACGCGCAACATATATGAAATACACGAAGACGAAGATCTTACGTTTTTGACGTGAGTGCTGGCGATAAGCTGATCATTCAAAACACGAGCGAAGTGCCACCCTCTTTGAATCCCATCACGCTGGTGCTTCTCTTCAAACGTAATCTCTAAAAAATGTCTAGGCAAGCCATCGTCGAAGAATTGCATAAACCTGCACGCCGCAACTACGAACGTTTGGCGGTGGTAACCAAGGGAATCGATGACCTTTGGCAAAGTGACCTCGTGGAGATGAGTAGCGGCAATCTAAAAAATGTGCATAAATTGAACAAGGGCAACAAGTACCTCCTCACCGTCATAGACACGTTTTCGAAATTCGCATGGGCTCTACCTTTGAAAGCCAAAACGGGGACATGCGTCACGGAAGCATTCAAGACAATTTTTCGCGAAAGCGACAGACGACCACGGTTTTTGCAAACAGACAAGGGGAAGGAATTTTACAATGCCGTATTCCAAAAGTTTATTCAAAAACATGACATTCGACATTATTCAACCTTCAGTCACATCAAAGCCAGCATCGTGGAAAGATTCAATCGAACCTTGAAAACACACATGTGGAAACGATTCACGCTTCGAGGAAATTACAAATGGGTCGACATACTGCCGGAACTCGTCGACACCTATAATGATACGGTACACAGAACGATAGGCATGAAGCCAGCTGACGTTACGAAATCTGACGAGCAGCGTTTAATTTCTACAGTTTACTGTCCAAAGTACACTCCCACGACTACCAAGAAATCAAAATTCAAAATTGGAGACCAGGTGAGGATCAGCAAATTCAAACGCACCTTCGAGAAGGGGTTCACAAAAAATTGGAGCACGGAACTTTTTACGGTGGTTCGAGTTTTACCCGGAAACTGACACACGTATATAATAAAAGATAGTAGCGGCGAGATTTTGAAAGGAAGATTTTACGAAGAGGAACTCTCTAAAACAAAACATCCCGACACGTACCTCATCGAGAAAGTATTGCGTAGGAAAGGCGACAAACTGTTTGTCAAATGGCTGGGACTTCCAGAAAAGAGTTGGATCGACGCGAACGAAGTGATCTTGTGAGTACGTGGAACGTGGTGAAACGTCTACCGGATTCGGAAAGTCAAACAAAAAAAAGAACGGCAAGTTGCTTCCCGACAGCATCCGCTGTCTGATCGTAGGTCCTTCGGGGTGTGGGAAAACAACACTGCTCGTGGACAATTTTCTCCTCGCACCGAATTGGTTAGATTGGAAGAACAGGCACCTCTACGTATTTTCGAAAAGTTTGGAGCAATCCAAATACCAGCAACTGATAAAACTGTACAAAGGTCTGGACATTGCAACGTTCGCTTCGGAAATAAAACCACTCGACGATTGTCGTAAAAATTCAGTCGTTGTGTTCGACGATGTTATCCTGGAAAATCAAAATGAAATTCGCAATTTTTTCACGCAAGGTCGTCACAAAGGAATAGATTGCTTCTTCCTAGCTCAAACGTTTTCCAAAATTCCAAAACAGTTAGTACGCGACAACGCTAATTTCATATGTTTGTTTCGTCAAGATCACACCAACCTCAAGCATGCGTACGATGACTACGTAGGCGGAGACATGAACTACAATCAATTTTCGGAACGCTGCTGCTCCCACTGTTGGAACAGTGACGATTTCGGATTCGCGACGATCGACATGACGAGAAAACCCAACGACGGAAAATACAGAAACAAAATCAACGACTTTCTAAACGTTGCAACGTTGTGAGAAACGACGTGTATAAATAACGTTATGACAAAACGAAAAATCGAAGACGAAAATCTCAAGCTTCGCGATTACCTCGCGAAACGCTTCAAAGGTTGGAAATCCGAGAATCGCGGATTCTACGAAGAGAAGAAACGTCAAGATCAACCTGTGATCGACGCCATCAGCGATCTAGGTAAAGAAATTAAAGGCGTCACGGAACAAAATAAAAATTTGATCAACGAACTCGTACCACTTGCAGCTAAAAGTTACACCGTACCCACGCCCATTTCGAGCATTCCTTCGACGCCGTTCGAACTGAAGGACGTACCGGCACGACTTCGAGCCATAGGTAGCACGCCGTCGTCTTTGGATAAGATCGAGTTGGGACCTTTGGCACGAGACTACCTGAGCACGGGAAAATTCGACAAAGATGAAGTGTTCGGATTGTATCCGGGCATGGAGAGCAACGAAGGCGGCGGTGTGGTTTGGAAGATTGGAAAATCGAAGGTGAGCTTCGAAGGCAACGACATTAAAGTTAATTTAGGCGAGAAGGATAGTTGGAACAGGTATCCGGGTACGGTGGGACTGTGGGAACTCGTTGCCAAAAAGCAGCCGAAAGATTACACCGACGAAGATTACCAGAGTTACAAGGAAATTTTGATCATGACGGATGCCTTGTACCAGAACAACGACGCCTCGCAGAATAGGGTGAAATCGAGCAGCGGCGAGAAGTACAGAAATCTCATCAAACCGATTTGGAACCAGGTGAAAACAGGCAGCGGCGTCAAACTCTACAACACCCTGCCCAAAGAGTTTGTGTGGGTGGACGACGTGCGCAAGCTCATAGACCGATTGTTGGTTATTGCAGGAGAGGAGAATGCTGGCAATCGTAATTTCTACAAAGAGAAGGTAGGAATTGTGGACATGATCAGCACAAAACTTTCCAACTTCATCGTGAACGACGACAAGGGCATAGGTTACCTCATTAAAATTATCAACACGCTGCCTCCGAGATTCTGGAACATGGCCGAAGGAAAGGGACTCGTGAACGACATCATCAACAAGTTACCTTTCGAGATGCATTTACCCGGCTACCAGTACTGCGGACCGGGTACCAAACTCAAGAAAAGATTGGAGAGAGGAGACAAGGGTGTGAATCCGTTGGACGCCGCATGCAAAGATCACGACATCGCCTACAACACCACTCGCACCGATCTGGATGCACGTCACGAAGCAGACAGAAAATTAGAGCACGCAGCTTTCGAAAGATTCGTTAGCAGAGACGCTTCGCTGGGAGAAAGAGTTGCAGCACTGGGCACCACCATCGCCATGAACACGAAACAAAAATTTGGATGGGGTGTGTAGAAATAAAAAAAATTCTCGAACCGTGAAAAAAATTTCTTCGGTATATAAATAACACTACGTAAAAAAAAAAAACTCCAGTTGTGTTTGCCATCTTATAAAAAATGAGTAAACAATCACTAGACGCCCAAGCATTAAAACAAATGCTAAATTCATCAGTTGAATATGTAAAAATTCAGGAATTGGAAATGGACAAACCTTACACGATAACTTCCGGTTCAATTGTTTCTACCCAGTATGGTCCTAAGGCGCGTCTGTTGCTCAACGCACAATACAGTCTATTTTTACCAGATCGATACGCTAACATGTTATCAGACGAGAAGCTAGCTATTTTAATCGAGAACAAAACTCGAATCGTGTACAAGGGTACAAAGGAACTTCTTGGTAAGAAAACAAAGCACGTAATAGAATTTGTGTAACGGCTCTGCGCGGAGTATATCGTTTTTGGTCATGTCGAGGTTGGTTTTCTCATAACCATCGCGAAAACCGTCATCGACTCGAAGAAGAACAAGGCAGAATTGGAAGAACAGAAACGTCACAACCTGGCTATGGAAAAGAAGGGGAAAGGTATAACCAAAAAACAAAAAAGCAACCTCGATGCTTTGAAGAAATATAAAAAAAAGAAGAAGCCCTGTCCAACTTCGATATTGAATCTCTGATCGAACTGTTGGGAATAAAAAACTTCAGGGGTGTTTTCATGTCCGATTCTCTACCCTCTGCTGTGAAGAAAAAGGAGTATGGCGTGGTCAACCTGGACAGTTACAAAAATCCTGGTACACATTCATTGGATATGCTACCTCAAAATTGACGATAACAATGCATTTGTTTTCGATTCGTTCGGTGGCACACCACCTGCCAGGTTGGTGAAGTATCTCAGTGTTGCCAACCTCTACTACAATGACAAACGCATCCAGGGTTTCACCGATGTTAACTGCGGCCACCTATGCCTTTCCGTTCTCGCATACATGTCTAAAATAAATAACCCGTCGCTGGAACATTTTCAGAAAGCATTGTGGAATCTTAAACACGATGGGCGTGTTCCATCTCACGAGCGAATCTTCAATCTTGAAACTCACGCTGCACGACGACATCGTCTATCCTAAATCCGTAGCTCTGCGTGCATTCTACAGCATGTACCTCATACCTAACGTCACGCAGCACAACAACAAAATTAGTGTCGGAAGCGAACACATCGTCGTCACGCCAGGCCAATACAATCTTTCCACTTTGCAAGCTCAGTTACCCAAAGGCACGTACCTTTCTCAAAATTCGGTCACGCACAGAGTGGAAATCGTGTCGGCAACGGAGACCGTGGACCTGGGCACCATGGGAGAACTTTTAGGTTTCGAGAACAACACCAAACTCGAAGCTGGCATCAAACACACGGCAACCAACATTCCTAAATTTCTAGCCATAGAAACTCTAAACGTTCACTGCAACGTGGCGGAAGGCATGATCACGAAATCCTCGGACGGATTGTTAGGAAGTCACAAGCAGACAGGAATCATAGCCACGTTCAAACCCAGTTCCGAATTCATGGAACCGATCATCTACACACCCTCTTCGCCGATCTATTTTCCAGTATGCCGCAACCGCATAGACGACATAGAGTTGGTGGTGACAAACGAGAAAGGAGACGTGGTGGATTTCGCAGGTGCAACGACCACTGCCATCGTGGAGATCAACGTATAATAAATAACACGCATAGTGAAAATGGAGCAACTCGAAAGTTACGAATTGCAATCTTTCCCTCCCAACCGTCGCACGTTCGCCAATCTCAACGAAGCGAACAGGGAGATCGAATACGACGTGGACGTAGGCGACGGGTTTGTTCATCCTCACAGAGCGGACCTCTACCTTCAATTCGACGTGGTGAAGAAGGAAAGCGGATACGCGTTTCCACCCAATGCAAATTTGATACTCGTGGACAACTTCGTGCCTCACCTGTTCTCACAGGTGGAGGTGAGGAAACACAACACCGTCATAGACAGAATAGACTATCCAGGCATCACGTCGACGGCAGTGGGAACATTGAAATTATCCAAAACGGACGCAGCATACTACCAGGTGGGAGGATTCGAAGCGGGGACCAAAATATCGACTAGAAGTCACACGGTGATCTTTCCCATGCGTATGCTGCCGGGATTCTTCTCGGACTACAAGGAGATTATGTGGAAGGGAGGACTGAGGATCACGTTTCGAAGAGCGGCCAACGACAACGACGCACTGATGCGATACACCAACTTGAACGCCGACGGCACGCCGATAGCCAACACATTACCTGAAGCGGCCAAGTGCGTCATCCTGAGCATGGAATTGAGAATGCCGATCGTGGAATACGAAACAAACTACGCCCTCAAGTACAAAGCGGAGATCTTGAAGAGTCCGCAGGTACCGATTCACTTTCACGGTTACCAGTGCGTGCAGAAGATGGCATCGGGAAGTCACATGGAATTCGACGTGACAACGCAGTTCAACAACATACAGTTCGACATGCCAGATTTCGTCGTGGTGCTCTTTCAAACCGGTCGCGATAACAACCAGGAAAAAGATTCCAGCAAATTCGACGACTGCAAGATCAAGAACGTTTATCTGAAGAATGGACGCAACGAAGTCTTCCCGCGCCAGAATTACAACCTCGACATGACCAAAAACGATTACCTCAAACTTTACGAAGCTTACACCTCTTTCAAACGCGTGACCGAGAGAAGCATGGACATGTACTACACGCCCAGCGAATTCAAAACCCGCAGACCCATGTTCGTCATCAACACATCTAAGAGAAAGCAGGTGGTGGTCAACGATCGAACCAACATCAAGGTCGTCTGCGAGTTCCACGAAGCCTTGCCCGAGGACACCGTGTGCAGCGTCATCCTGATCGCAGAGAAGTCCTTCGTCCACGACGTGAAGAATGAGAGGGTCACAGAGCAGTTTTAACATATTTAACATCTTTTCTTGCACAAATAAGAAATTTTTTGTACTAGCACAATCAGTTACAATAGCACAATACAAATTTCACTAGTTCAGATCAGTTACAAATGTCAATTTCATCAGTTATCAGTTACAATATCTTTTTTTGCACTATAGCACAAGAGACAAATCAGAAAATTTGCACAAAAAAAATTTGTTGTTGTTTTTTTTTACACGAGAAAATTAACAATAAATTTTTTTCTTTTTTATCGTTTCAGATGCTGTCGAACATCAAAAACACATACACACACACTAGAAAAAAAGCATGCAACTTTATTTGTAACACACACACATACATTCTCCATCTTCATCAAAAAAATATTATAATAAACATAATTATTTTTATCTATATCTCACAATAAAACTCTATATCCAAAAATATTACAACATCAAAATAACACTAGAGTCGTTAGTACACGTTGCATGCATTACGGAGGTCCTCTGTAGGGTTTCATGGAAGTTTGGGGGGAAAAAAAAAACACGTGAAACTCTACAGAGGTGCGGTTATCTACAACCGCAGCCGTTAGAACCTTTTACTTTTTTTGGTTGGGCACCACGCACCCTGGCGAGGATATAGGGGCCAGGAATCCTAAAAAACAACAATTATTTATTTGTTTGTTTGCGTCACAATACGAAAAATAATAAGAGGCACCAGCGCGCGCACGTGTGTATAGCACATCGTGTTTCCCCCGAGAGAGGTTTGCAAAAGTCACGATATACATTGGCGCCCGGGACTTGGAAATAATGCGTATTCGTTCACCACTGTTGCCAGCTCTAGGTCTCTCTCTTTATCTTACAGCAATATTAGTATCTCTATTTTTTCTAGTTGTAGGTGGGTTGCCAACACACTCTAGTTAATAATGCTACATATTATACACACACACGCACACACATACTGTGTTGCCATCCATCCATCCCTCTCTCTCTTTTACGGCAGTGTGTGTTTGTTGCCAGCTCTCCTTGCCCAGTGTGTGTATGTTACGCCAGTATATAAATTGGCTAAGCCTCAAGCAAGGTAGCCCTTGCCAAGTAAGAAAAAAAGGGCTGTAGGTAGGTGTTGGTAATACTGTCGGTTGTTTAACTCTTCCCTCTCTCTCTTTTTCTCCTCTCTCTCTTTTTTTTGTAAAAAGCTATGGCAAAAGTACCAGTAGGTTGGCAAATTGCTTTATGCACTGTAAGGCAAGCCTCAAGCAAAGTTGCCAGCTCCTTGCTTTAGGTTAGGTTAGACCAAAATAAAAACCTTGGTGATTTTTTTTGAGTAAAGTGTTGGCAACACTGCAAGCACACAAGATTGCCAGCTCC
This sequence comes from Lepisma saccharinum, assembly GCF_977018435.1. NCBI lineage: Eukaryota > Metazoa > Arthropoda > Insecta > Zygentoma > Lepismatidae > Lepisma > Lepisma saccharinum. Next base: position 1,298 of record NW_028143453.1, on the reverse strand, counting down.
TTGCTTTAGGTTAGATTAGACCAAAAAAAACCTTGGTGATTTTTTCAAGTAAGGTGTTGGCCACACTGCGAGAAAATAAGGCTTATGCCTTACAAGAGCAAACCATTAAAGCAAGCCTCAAGCAGTGTTGCCAGCTCCTTGCTTTAGGTTAGGTTAGACCCCAAAAAAACCTTGGTGATTTTTTCAAGTAAGAAGCTGGCAACACTGCAAGAAAATGAGGCTCATGCCTTACGAGAGAAATCCATTAAGGCGAGCCTCACCGAGCCTCATTTTCGGTTTGTGAACCGGCACGCCCCACCTACTGTTGACGTATTTAGTTCAACAAAATATTTTCTTTTACGAATAAATCCTGCGAATCTCATGTATGATTATATGGTACATTCATTAAAAAGGTTCTTGAGTACAATATTGATTACCATACTTCCTATCTAGACAATTATTGGTTAATGGATGGTTATTAATTTCCTATGAACTTGGAAGGCGAGGGTAATTATTATATTTATATTATATATTATATTATTATATTATATAATTATATTATATTATATTTATTATTATTATATTTGGAACATACTGCATTGAAGGACAGTACCAAAGAAGATTTATGCACACAATTACTTATAATAATATGCATAAAGTATTAATCAGGAATTTTACTTTTCGTCAACTGGATCATCTTCGCAAAGTAGCCAAAAGTGGTACAAGAAGCGAAGTAAAATTAAACAAATCAATCAATCAATCAATCGACAACTCGATCTAACATATTTTTTCATTATTAGAAAAAAAATCAATTCTTTGTCTATTTGACATTAATTTTCCTTGTTTTATACAAATTTTGGCGATCTTAAGACTCGCAAGCTAAATAATAAATATTTGACGTTATATCCAATATATATATATATATATATATATTATACTGTATATAAAGCCCCAATCTCACCACTCACTGACATAAATGTTCTCCATGAAGGAAGCCCCGGAGGCGAAAAACGCCCGATTACGACCCCCCATGAAATTGTCCCAAAAGGCCGAGAAAATTCAAAAATCGCTCAATCGGCCCTTCCTTAAGGGTGAAAATGCCATTTTTTCACGTCCTTAGCAACCGTTGCCACGGGGATTTTTTTGCAGCACACATTGTTTCTTCAATTCTTAATTGTCGAACTACATTATATTTCTCACAGATCAATAGCACACAGATGAATCAACTCCTGGCTTTGAAAAGGTGGCTCAAACAAGGGTGACATCTACATAATAAGGAGTTTCAGCCCAGATACAATTACGTATATATTGGTAAACTC
>NW_028143452.1:0-90000 GCF_977018435.1 Lepisma saccharinum | reverse complement strand
ACACTATTTGTACTATTCAGGCAACATTTTTTATTAAATTTTGGACTCGCAAAGACATTTTTTACAACTTTTTAACTTATTATTTTACAACTTTATGTTAATTTTTACCAAAATAACACTATTTGTACTATTCAGGCAACATTTTTTATTAAATTTTGTATTTACAAAGAGATTTTTTCAACTTTTAATTCATTATTTACAAGTTTATGCCTATTTTTTACTCAAATAACACAATTCTATCTGTTCAGGAAAGACTTTTAGTTACATTTTCGACACACAAAGTGTGTGTTCTCAACTTCTATCTGTTTATTTCACAAGTTTAGGCTTATTATTACCAAAATAACACAATTCAATCTGTTCAAGAAAGACTTTTAGTTACATTTTCGACACACAGAGTGTGTATTCTCAACTTTTATTTGTTTATTTTACAAGTTTAGCCTAATATTTACTCAAATAACACGATTTGAACGTGTTTTTATTACATTTTGGACACACACACACACACACACACACACACACACACATCCACTCATACACACACACACACACACACACAGAGAGAGAGAGAGAGAGAGAGAGAGAGAGAGAGAGAGAGAGAGAGAGAGAGAGAGATTTTTCCAAGTTTACAGGATTATTCTCCAAGTTTACTCAAATAACACAATTTAAATGTGTTTTGAATTATATTTTGTACACATGAAGTGTGTTTCGTCAAGTTTTACCCGTTTATTTTACAAGTTTAGGCTTAATATTACTCAAATAACACAATTTAATCTAGTCAGGAAGGATTTGTTATTATATTTTGGATGCACAAAGAGATGTTTTCAACTTTTTTACTGATTTTTTGCAGGGTACGTATTAATTTTTATTTATTTTGTTTTGTATACATTTACAAATTTTTAATTTAGAGTTTAGTATTTATTTAATTTTTTTCAAAAACACTAAAAAAAAGTACTTTTAGCTAAAATGTAAGCCACAGAATATATTATTATTATTATTATTATTAGGGTTTACTGATTTCCACTATGCTATTTTTGGTTCTGTATTTCTATATGTATTTATTTAGGTCCGGTTACGCCTGCTACGTAGGAAAGTTTGTTTATTTTAGAGTTTGCTGAGTATTTTGTTACTTTTATACTAGGTAAAGTTTCCAAAATATATCAGGTAGGGCTCCATCCATATACTTTTGATTTTGCTGTTTGGAGATGATGCGATCAGCACCACTCTCCATCTGCTTTTTATTTTATGTACCCAATATTATTTTGAGGCTTAGTGAATTCTAGAGCCTATTTATGCAGGAGAGAGGGCTTGAAAATTTTCATTTCAGATAACCCACAACTATTTGTCAGAGTATTTTAAAGGATATTTTATATTTATTATGTGCTACTAGAATATCAAAGCTTGCTTAATTTTTATGTCTGTAACCCTGTTATTGTATTTCTAGCTAAGGCTTACTGGATAAAGTACACGAAATGTTTAACATTTCGATTATTTGCCTAATTTTTAGTGTAACGAAAATTATTGTGTGTCTATAAAGACTGAAATGCCTTTACCGAAGGGTCCATAACTGGACGCTTACGAACATTGTTCCTTTTTTTTAAAAAAAAATATAACCATTTATCAATATATTGTCAATTCACAGGACAAGACGAAGTTCACAGACGACTGACTATATGGACCATAGGTTCACTTGCTAAATGTTGTTTCTATGCTAGAAGAATAATTTAGCCTTATAACCTTTTTCAAGGTATTTTAGAAGTATTACTGGATTTTTTGGGTGCATCAACACTTGGGTTATTTCCATTTGGTTTATTATACGAGGCTACAATCACTATCTGAACACTGAAATCCTCTGATTGAAACTAAAAGCTTAGGGTGTAACTAGGGACTTAGTATGTATAGCGACAATTTATAGGACAACATAAACCTTACAAAGGATTATAGGTGACGTAGGACCACACGCCAGAGCTTTGTTAATCTGCAAGAAGCATTTACAGCTAATATTACGAGGAAATGAGGTTGATTTTTTTACTGTTTCACAAGAATGCTATGTTTTATACACCCAATATTTGCTTTTTCAAGTAACTACATGTACCAGAAGCATTTACAGGCCAACTCTAACTACACTTCGATTTATATAAATGTGGCAAGAACTATATTTCTGAGGAAGTACGCAAAAGCAGATTACCCGATTAAAGTATCTGAAAAACAGATTTTTCTATGCAAGTATATTTTTATTGACTGGATTATTTAACAGATCAAACAGAAAGACTGCAAAATTCATTAAATGTAGTTCTATAGTATAGATGGTTTCAGAGATATAAAAAGAACAAATATAAGATTTCGCTTTTTTTGCTTCTGAGGCTAATCGCGACGCTAAGGGTAAATGGCGAGGAAATGTAACGGAGGACAAACAGTCCCAAAAGTTATGAGCTGCATGTAAGTTAATACCACAGAGATATTACAGTAGGTGTAGGTTCTACCACCAGAACTTTTCTATTATAATAATACTGGTTATGCTGTACTGTTAGCTAAAGATGCTGATATTTGAGAAACTTAAAAGCTTACTCACGACTTACTGTTGCAAAAGATCCGATGACAAAATTTAAAAATTGTTATCGCCCAGACAGGGACTCGAACCCTGGACAGATAGGTTAAAAGCCTAACGCTATACCAACTAAGCTATCTGGGCACAAGGTATTCTTTTTTGAAAAGTTAGTTATCTTAAGAAATATATTGAAACACTTGAGAACACTTTTGGTCTGGTTCGACAGACAAGGAGACAACATTTCTAAATTTTTACAGACTGGGTGTATTTTTCCACTATAGAGGCCTTCACTATATGTAATTCGAAACGCTAAAGTTCAGCTAGCTTCCAAAATTGAGGTAAAGATTGTGTTTGGCGAGATTAACAAGTTACAATTATATCCAGTTACGGACAAATAAAGCTAAAACTCTTAGATTTACTGTACTAGCCAAGTTTTAGTAATATTTTATTCACTTTAGTACAAATACCAAAGAAATAGGTATATTTTATTTATAATTTGACAAAATGTACTAGTATTTAATTTACAAAGTTAGGTAAAAAGCAGTATTTTTAAAAAATATTGTTACTGCCTTCAAATTTTATCTCATTTAGCCTCTAACAACTGATTTACACTGTTTGGCATCCTTTAAATAGGAAAATAAGGAATTATTTGTTTATTATTTTTACTTTATATTTATATTTATTTAAGAAAACAATTCTACAGTTTAACTTAATTTTAACAAATTGTTACTAATTTATATATCAAAGTTATGTTATTTAGAGTGTATCAAGGCGTATAAAGTTAATATTTGTACTTATCAGTTCAACTAACAATTATATTTTACACACAAAAGATGATGTTTACAGTTAAATTATTTGAATCAGAGAATAATATTTTACAGTAATTGATTCATTCAGCACTAGTCAGTACTTTTATGCTTCAGAAAGTTTTCTTAATTTTCTATTACGCATGCTATTTTGGGCTATTTTTAAAATGTATTTCTAAGGCAAACTGGTTTAATTTTCTGCTTATAATGCAAAGTTGACATAGTTTTAGCACAATGCATTGTACATTTGTTATATTCTCTACTTACAATTCAAATATTATGCTTATTTAATGTATAACTAACTAACTCTCTAGCCTTCTTAAACCCGAAGGTTCATGGCTGCAGCAACACATGCTTTTCATCTGTCCCTGTCCTGAGCAAGATCTATATACTCCTTTCCTTCCCTACCAATTTCCTTTTGGTCCATCTCTACATTATCCCTCCATCTTTGTTTTGGTCTTTCTATTGGTCTTTTACCATCAGGTTTCCCAACAAGAATCCTGTATACTCTTCTTTCCTCTCCCATTTGTACCACAGGATCTACACACCTAAGTCTTTTTGATTTAATCATTCTAATAATATCTGGACATGAATACAAATTATGTACTTCCAAATTATGTAACCTTCTCCACTCATCTGTCTCCTCATCTGTTTTAGGTCCAAATATTTTCCTAAGGATTTTATTTTCAAATACTCTCAATTTATGTTCCTCTTTTCTATGTAAGGGACCAAGTTTATTTACTGTATTTAACTTTTATTTTTTGTAATTAACAAAAATTAAAAGCTTATACTGTAGTTATTATATCTTTTTCTATCAGCTTATTTTGAAATTAATATTATTAGGTATAGTCTTTGATTTATAACTATATTGCTTTTTTTATCAATTTATCTAAGAGTACACGCAGACAAACACATGTGTTCACACTTTTATGTAAATAGATATGCCATTTTTCAATATTTTAGTATGAAGATTGCACTTTAGCTATTTAAGCAAGGGTAGGAAAGGTAGGATTTCTGAGAATTTGTTGCAGGATTTTGTTGTCCAAGTATAGATGAGAACTGAGCTGGGAGACTGTTTTGAACCTTTTCATGAGAGTTTGCATGTGAACTGTATGCAAATTGAGCACTATTGACTGTGCATGCTTCTAAGTTTTGCTGTTATTTTACATCAAGTCTGTGAGACTGTAGTCAGTTTTCCCATTTCAAGTAGTTTTTATTGATTGTATTTGTATATGTTGTGGGGACTTAGCAGTTTTATGTTATGAGTCAGTTTGTTGTAGAATATTTTTACATGATTGTTTTGAGATATTGAGTGTCTGCTGTTTTACTTGTAATTATTTTCCTTCTTGTGTTGTGTATTTGACTATATTTTGTCCAAGTTCGTAGTATTTAGAATAATTGTTATTGACTTGTAGATGTAGGGAGTAATAATCCTTTGCAAGATGCCCTATACTTTAGTCTGAATATTATTCTTAGTGTTCACTTTTGAAGCTTTAGTATTCTGGTAGTATTATTAATGTAGAGGTAAATTAGGCTGAAACGTAGGCATTTTTTTCTGATAAATTATACTCACTTAGTTGTTTCAGCAGGTAGAAGTTGCATGATGGTTTACTGCTGATGATGTTCATTTGCTCTCTTATGTACTACGTATGATGTAGCTTACTTGAGTAACTGGAATTTTCTACTGAAAAAAGGATTGCTTGTCTATTTTATTCCTATGTTGTTGAGTTTGTCCATAAGCAAGCCATGTTTTTTACTCTATCCTATGCCTTGGAAGAATCTAGATATATTGTGTTTGCAGTTTTATGCTTCTCTAAGGTTTCAACTATGTAGTTTTAAACTGTGCTATGGCTTAACTATTGATTTCTTTTTCTGGATGCCATGTTGGTTCTGTGTATTCCTTTTGCTCCTTGAATTTGACTTAGGTTGTTTGCTTTTTTCTTAGATCTTTATTTGTTTATTTGTTCAGTATTTTTTATTTTTTAATATTTTTTTTTACATAAAAAATTCAAAGTACATTGTTAAAGTCAAAGTGTGTTAAAATTTAATTTTTCAAAGTTAAAGTTTTAAAAATACAATTTTCTAAAATTAAAAGTTATAATAGTATATTTTTGTTAGTAGAAGTTTTTATACTATAGCAAATTATTTTGTTGTTAATTTAAAATTTGTTAGTTAATGTAAAATTAAGGTAATTAAAAATCAATTTTTCAAAGTTAAAGTTTTAAAAATACAATTTTCTAAAATTAAAAGTTATAATAGTACATTTTTGTCAGAAGAAGTTTTTATGCTAGAGTAAATTTTTTTGTTGTTAAAGTAAAATATGTTAGTTAATGTAAAATTAAAGTAATTAAAATTCAAAAAAATAAAAAATACTGAACAAATAAACAAATAAAGATCTAAGAAAAAAGCAAACAACCTAAGTCAAATTCAAGGAGCAAAAGGAATACACAGAACCAACATGGCATCAGAAAAAGAAATCAATAGTTAAGCCATAGCACAGTTTAAAACTACATAGTTGAAACCTAGAGAAGCATAAAACTGCAAACACAATATATCTAGATTCTTCCAAGGCATAGGATAGAGTAAAAAACATGGCTTGCTTATGGACAAACTCAACAACATAGGAATAAAATAGACAAGCAATCCTTTTTTCAGTAGAAAATTCCAGTTACTCAAGTAAGCTACATCATACGTAGTACATAAGAGAGCAATGAACATCATCAGCAGTAAACCATCATGCAACTTCTACCTGCTGAAACAACTAAGTGAGTATAATTTATCAGAAAAAAATGCCTACGTTTCAGCCTAATTTACCTCTACATTAATAATACTACCAGAATACTAAAGCTTCAAAAGTGAACACTAAGAATAATATTCAGACTAAAGTATAGGCATCTTGCAAAGGATTATTACTCCCTACATCTACAAGTCAATAACAATTATTCTAAATACTACGACTTGGACAAAATATAGTCAAATACACAACACAAGAAGGAAAATAATTACAAGTAAAACAGCAGACACTCAATATCTCAAAACAATCATGTAAAAATATTCTACAACAAACTGACTCATAACATAAACTGCTAAGTCCCACAACATATACAAATACAATCAATAAAAACTACTTGAAATGGAAAACTGACTACAGTCTCACAGACTTGATGTAAAATAACAGCAAAACTTAGAAGCATGCACAGTCAATAGTGCTCAATTTGCATACAGTTCACATGCAAACTCTCATGAAAAGGTTCAAAACAGTCTCCCAGCTCAGTTCTCATCTATACTTGGACAACAAAATCCTGCAACAAATTCTCAGAAATCCTACCTTTCCTACCCTTGCTTAAATAGCTAAAGTGCAATCTTCATACTAAATTATTGAAAAATGGCATATCTATTTACATAAAAGTGTGAACACATGTGTTTGTCTGCGTGTACTCTTAGATAAATTGATAAAAAAAGCAATATAGTTATAAATCAAAGACTATACCTAATAATATTAATTTCAAAATAAGCTGATAGAAAAAGATATAATAACACAGTATAGCTTTTAATTTTTGTTAATTACAAAAAATAAAAGTTAAATACAGTAAATAAACTTGGTCCCTTACATAGAAAAGAGGAACATAAATTGAGAGTATTTGAAAATAAAATCCTTAGGAAAATATTTGGACCTAAACAGATGAGGAGACAGATGAGTGGAGAAGGTTACATAATTTGGAAGTACATAATTTGTATTCATGTCCAGATATTATTAGAATGATTAAATCAAAAAGACTTAGGTGTGTAGATCCTGTGTACAAATGGGAGAGGAAAGAAGAGTATACAGGATTCTGTTGGGAAACCTGATGGTAAAAGACCAATAGAAAGACCAAAACAAAGATGGAGGGATAATGTAGAGATGGACCAAAAGGAAATTGGTGGAAGGAAAGGAGTATATAGATCTTGCTCAGGACAGGGACAGATGAAAGGCATGTGTTGCTGCAGCCATGAACCTTCGGGTTTAAGAAGGCTAGAGAGTTAGTTAGTTATACATTAAAATAAGCATAATATTTGAATTGTAAGTAGAGAATATAACAAATGTACAATGCATTGTGCTAAAACTATGTCAACTTTCCATTATAAGCAGAAAATTAAACCAGTTTGCTTAGAAATACATTTTAAAAATAGCCCAAAATAGCATGCGTAATAGAAAATTAAGAAAACTTTCTGAAGCATAAAAGTACTGACTAGTGCTGAATGAATCAATTACTGTAAAATATTATTCTCTGATTCAAATAATTTAACTGTAAACATCATCTTTTGTGTGTAAAATATAATTGTTAGTTGAACTGATAAGTACAAATATTAACTTTATACGCCTTGATACACTCTAAATAACATAACTTTGATATATAAATTAGTAACAATTTGTTAAAATTAAGTTAAACTGTAGAATTGTTTTCTTAATAAATATAAATATAAAGTAAAAATAATAAACAAATAATTCCTTATTTTCCTATTTAAAGGATGCCAAACAGTGTAAATCAGTTGTTAGAGGCTAAATGAGATAAAATTTGAAGGCAGTAACAATATTTTTTAAAATACTGCTTTTTACCTAACTTTGTAAATTAAATACTAGTACATTTTGTCCAAATTATAAATAAAATATACCTATTTCTTTGGTATTTGTACTAAAGTGAATAAAATATTACTAAAACTTGGCTAGTACAGTAAATCTAAGAGTTTTAGCTTTATTTGTCCGTAACTGGATATAATTGTAACTTGTTAATCTCGCCAAACACAATCTTTACCTCAATTTTGGAAGCTAGCTGAACTTTAGCGTTTTCGAATTACATATAGTGAAGGCTCTATAGTGGAAAAATACACCCAGTCTGTAAAAATTTAGAAATGTTGTCTCCTTGTCTGTCGAACAGACCAAAAGTGTTCTCAAGTGTTTCAATATATTTCTTAAGATAACTAACTTTTCAAAAAGAATACCTTGTGCCCAGATAGCTTAGTTGGTATAGCGTTAGGCTTTTAACCTATCTGTCCAGGGTTCGAGTCCCTGTCTGGGCGATAACAATTTTTAAATTTTGTCATCGGATCTTTTGCAACAGTAAGTCGTGAGTAAGCTTTTAAGTTTCTCAAATATCAGCATCTTTAAGCTAACAGTACAGCATAACCAGTATTATTATAATAGAAAAGTTCTGGTGGTAGAACCTACACCTACTGTAATATCTCTGTGGTATTAACTTACATGCAGCTCATACTTTTGGGACTGTTTGTCCTCCGTTACATTTCCTCGCCATTTACCCTTAGCGTCGCGATTAGCCTCAGAGCAAAAAAAGCGAAATCTTATATTTGTTCTTTTTATATCTCTGAAACCATCTATACTATAGAACTACATTTAATGAATTTTGCAGTCTTTCTGTTTGATCTGTTAAATAATCCAGTCAATAAAAATATACTTGCATAGAAAAATCTGTTTTTCAGATACTTTTAATCGGGTAATCTGCTTTTGCGTACTTCCTCAGAAATATAGTTCTTGCCACATTTATATTAAATCGAAGTGTAGTTAGAGTTGGCCTGTAAATGCTTCTGGTACATGTGTTACTTGAAAAAGCAAATATTGGGTGTATAAAACATAGCATTCTTGTGAAACAGTAAAAAAATCACCTCATTTCCTCGTAATATTAGCTGTAAATGCTTCTTGCAGATTAACTTCTTACAGATTAACAAAGCTCTGGCGTGTGGTCCTACGTCACCTATAATCCTTTGTAAGGTTCATGTTGTCCTATAAATTGTCGCTATACATACTAAGTCCCTAGTTACACCCTAAGCTTTTAGTTTCAATCAGAGGATTTCAGTGTTCAGATAGTGATTGTAGCCTCGTATAATAAACCAAATGGAAATAACCCAAGTGTTGATGCACCCAAAAAATCCAGTAATACTTCTAAAATACCTTGAAAAAGGTTATAAGGCTAAATTATTCTTCTAGCATAGAAACAACATTTAGCAAGTGAACCTATGGTCCATATAGTCAGTCGTCTGTGAACTTCGTCTTGTCCTGTGAATTGTCAATATATTGATAAATGGTTATATTTTTTTTTAAAAAAAGGAACAATGTTCGTAAGCGTCCAGTTATGGACCCTTCGGTAAAGGCATTTCAGTCTTTATAGACACAATAATTTTCGTTACACTAAAAATTAGGCAAATAATCGAAATGTTAAACATTTCGTGTACTTTATCCAGTAAGCCTTAGCTAGAAATACAATAACAGCGTTACAGACATAAAAATTAAGCAAGCTTTGATATTCTAGTAGCACATAATAAATATAAAATATCCTTTAAAATACTCTGACAAATAGTTGTGGGTTATCTGAAATGAAAATTTTCAAGCCCTCTCTCCTGCATAAATAGGCTCTAGAATTCACTAAGCCTCAAAATAATATTGGGTACATAAAATAAAAAGCAGATGGAGAGTGGTGCTGATCGCATCATCTCCAAACAGCAAAAACAAAAGTATATGGATGGAGCCCTACCTGATATATTTTGGAAACTTTACCTAGTATAAAAGTAACAAAATACTCAGCAAACTCTAAAATAAACAAACTTTCCTACGTAGCAGGCGTAACCGGACCTAAATAAATACATATAGAAATACAGAACCAAAAATAGCATAGTGGAAATCAGTAAACCCTAATAATAATAATAATAATAATAATATATTCTGTGGCTTACATTTTAGCTAAAAGTACTTTTTTTTAGTGTTTTTGAAAAAAATTAAATAAATACTAAACTCTAAGTTAAAAATTTGTAAATGTATACAAAACAAAATAAATAAAAATTAATACGTACCCTGCAAAAAATCAGTAAAAAAGTTGAAAACATCTCTTTGTGCATCCAAAATATAATAACAAATCCTTCCTGACTAGATTAAATTGTGTTATTTGAGTAATATTAAGCCTAAACTTGTAAAATAAACGGGTAAAACTTGACGAAACACACTTCATGTGTACAAAATATAATTCAAAACACATTTAAATTGTGTTATTTGAGTAAACTTGGAGAATAATCCTGTAAACTTGGAAAAATATCTCTCTCTCTCTCTCTCTCTCTCTGTGTGTGTGTGTGTGTGTGTGTGTGTGTGTATGTGTGGATGTGTGTGTGAGAGTGCGTGTGTGTCCAAAATGTAATAAAAACACGTTCAAATCGTGTTATTTGAGTAAATATTAGGCTAAACTTGTAAAATAAACAAATAAAAGTTGAGAATACACACTCTGTGTGTCGAAAATGTAACTAAAAGTCTTTCTTGAACAGATTGAATTGTGTTATTTTGGTAATAATAAGCCTAAACTTGTGAAATAAACAGATAGAAATTGAGATCACACACTCTGTGTGTCGAAAATATAACTAAAAGTCTTTCCTGAACAGATTGAATTGTGTTATTTTGGTAATAATAAGCCTAAACTTGTGAAATAAACAGATAGAAGTTGAGAACACACACTTTGTGTGTCGAAAATGTAACTAAAAGTCTTTCCTGAACAGATAGAATTGTGTTATTTGAGTAAAAAATAGGCATAAACTTGTAAATAATGAATTAAAAGTTGAAAAAATCTCTTTGTAAATACAAAATTTAATAAAAAATGTTGCCTGAATAGTACAAATAGTGTTATTTTGGTAAAAATTAACATAAAGTTGTAAAATAATAAGTTAAAAGTTGAAAAAATGTCTTTGTGAGTCCAAAATTTAATAAAAAATGTTGCCTGATTAGTACAAATAGTGTTATTTTGGTAAAAAATTAATATAAAGTTGTAAAATAATAAGTTAAACGTAGAAAAAAATGTCTTTGTGAGTCCAAAATTTAATAAAAAATGTTGCTTGAATAGTACAAATAGTGTTATTTTGGTAAAAAATTAACTTAAAGTTGTAAAATAATAAGTTAAAAGTTGAAAAAATGTCTTTGTGAGTCCAAAATTTAATAAAAAATGTTGGTGATTAGTACAAATAGTGTTATTTTGGTAAAAATAAGGATAAGCTGTGAAAATGTTTGACATAAAGTCAAAGTTTGGTAAAAAATAAACTCAAAATTAAGTTAAATAGCACACAGTAACATACATTTACTACCTAAATCAATAATCAAAGGGTCCTAGGTTCGTTACCCCGTGATAAAAGCAAATGGTGAAAACTGTAGGCCCCGTCCCTAATAGCTCTCCCTTCTTCATAGTACAGATAAAAAAACCTGCGCTAAAGCGTCCTGTGCCTTGGAGGCAAACCTGAGCGGAATATTAATTGGCGGCGGAAACCGCATAGCTTCAGAGATTTGACCCTTGCTGCACATTCTCAGACATCCTTTGTTGTCTGGTTGAATACCTCCCCTGCCCTACAGTATTGCATAGCTTTCCCCTGTTCTTGCGTACTGGTTAACCTTGAAAAAACCGGTTCTGAAAATCTACCGACGCGTTCTCTGATTGGTGAATCAGGTTCTTCCTTTGTTCTGACGTTCTGACGTCATTTGACCTTGACTGCTCTTCCCCCAAATTCCTTTCTCCTCTACCTGCGCGGAGTTCACAGTCTCCTGTCTGGCATCAGACTCAGCTCACACGTTATACATAGTTCGTATCGGCTCAATATATTACATGCCATATAACATTATTACATAGTACTAATTAATAATATTACATATCGCGGGTTCGAATACCAGGACCGTCCCCAATCGTAATTGGACCTGTACCTACACCCATTACCACCGTTCATAGCGGTTCATAAACCATAGAAAACTTATTTTCAATATTATAAACATTAATATTATCGAATCATACATAACATACTTTGCAGTAATGGATATAAAACCATATGCATAGCGTTTAGTACCTCTAATTACCTTCTATATACATATTTTTCATAAAATAAATAATTATATATTCATAAAAAGTTATAAACATGCAAATACATAAATGTAAAGTATTCTAAGTACTTGCAAATGAATTCTAAGTACATGCGAATTAATTAAAACCCGTGCAAATTAGTTATAAGTACGTGCAAATGAATTGCGAATATTAAACGCCCGAGGGCACAAACAGCCACTATCGTATTTCTATACTACTCACAACGTCCCATTATTTTGCAACATATCCACTTAGAAGAGACTCAGTAAGTAACAAATGGTCCAGCACTGGTTGCTTGACCATTAAAAAAATATTTTTTGTTGTTGTAACCCTCATGCAACGATAAACAGGCATTATTAATTTTTTATTTGACTTCGTTTTAAAATGGCAGCCATTTTTGTTTCATGGCTTCATGGTTTCATGGCAGACAGTTGCAATAAATTTGATATCTCAGTGACAAGAAACGATAGAAAGTTGGTGTAAAAACATTGTTTTTAGTGCATTTCAAGCTACATTTTATGTTCTGTACGTTTTTGTGCCATCTCTAATGCAAATGGATGAAATTTAAGGCCATAATCGATATTCGCTCTTCAACATAAATCAAAGTCCAGATTTTACTTTAGCACTGAAGGAACGTAACATCATTGGAATAACTCTTTTCAGGAAATGTAGATACATTTAGACAGTTAGCAGACAATATTTGAGTTCTGTAATTGATTTTCTCTTTCAATTATAGCTCTTTAAAAATGTTCGTTTTTCAGTTGTCCAATATTTTCGTCCCAATCTGAATTCAATTTGGTTGTGTAATATTTAAAAAATGCAATCTTTCCTCCCCCTCCCCCATCCTGCCGAGCATTGAGAGGGGCTGTTGTTCGTGTGTATTATTATTTTTATTATAGCTATAAAAAGTAGGGTGAATTATTTCGTCTGAAACTGTCCCGTTTACTACATTTTCTTGAGACGTGTTGTACGTAAATAGCTGGGTACAATGAGGAGTCGTACGTGATGATGTAATATGAAAGACCCCTTCTTCTCTTTCCCAGCTTCATACATGTTGGACCAAAGAAACTGGGATCTGTGAAACAAGATCAGCGACATTACACGTCTTGCTGTAAATGACGTTAAAACAAATGAACATACGAGAAGTAAGAGGAAGCAGCACACAAGAAAAAGATCCTTTCATGTCATCTCTTGGGAGACCTCACTCTGAGATGCTTCATGAGCTGACGCAAAGCAGAGAGAGAGAGAGAAAGAGAGAGGGAGAGAGAGGGAGAGAGAGAGAGAGAGGGAGAGGGAGAGAGGAAGAAGCATATATATATTATTCCTTCTTCCTTTTTGTCTACAAGTTTATTTCTAGGATTCATTCCAGCATCTGTCACATCCACACATTTGCCCCCCTCCCCAGTACCCTACTGTGTCCCACCCCCAGCACTTCCAACGTGGCGTCTCTTCTCGACTAATGTCATTTCTCGGTGGATTTTTATCTTCCAATTTCCCCCTGACGACAGCAGAAGAGATGTGGGTGTGTTTGTCTTAAAATGTCAATCAAAAACTCAGAGAAAATTATCTAAAAATGAAATCGGTAGGTTGCGAGAAAGACAGCTCAATTTTTGCCCGCGATAATTGATTGTGGTCCTGTGGATCCCCAGCAGTGTCACTGTTAGTGATAACATGTTGAATTATTGAGATGGATGTCTGCACAAAAACTTTCTTGTTCTAGTCGACTGTACGAAATGAGTGCTACCCCTCTTCTTTAGTTCCGTTTGTGTCTCTCCTTCTCAGAACTGAATTGTGGGTGCGTTCGGAAAGTCACGGGAGTTGCTGTTCCTTAAATCCTCTGGTGAAGATTGTAAAGTTCGTTGTAGCGTTTTTCAAGTTGATTTAAGTACGATGTTTTTCAAGTTGATTTAAGTACGATGTGTGCAGTTCGTTCTCGCATGAAACGCAAGGATCAGGAAGCTTGCTTGTTTACTTAAAATCATAAGTTACTGAACTAACTGGTTCCGAAAGTAGAATATAATTGTAACAGGAGACATTATGAAGCAACTTACACAAGTTGAGTATGCCTTTGTTACGTTTAGGCAGTTCGCCGGGTTAAACTGTTTGGCTGCAAGAGGATGTGTGCATGAGGAATGGGATAAATTACGCTCATTGCCCTTTACCAATATTTAATAGAATCGCTCAAGTGAGGCGGGGGGGGGGGGGGATCACGCACGAGCAAGCAAGATATCTAAACACTGATAATGATAAACTCAAAGTGTCACCACTGTACCTGTTTCCTTCGTGGTTCCTCGGCTGAGTCACGACGTGGCACTGTATCGGTGCATCGAAGGTGTCCTCAGTGGGTTCGCCCAAACCTTTTAAACGGACCGAATTAACACTGTCACTTGCAAGACACTTCGCGCTTCGCTCCCTCGATCAAGACTCTCTCGGTGACCTCTCGTCAGCCGGAGACTGATGGCGTTTTTTATTACACAGCATTTTATTCTGGCCCGAGGCACCTTAAATGCCCTTAAAATGTGATTCATATGAGCACGGGTGTCTGCAATGAGGTTTATTTCTAACTGATAGACTGGTCTCTCGCTACACACCATGTGGAACGTTCCATAAATAACGCACTGTCACTGACGCTTTCGCCTAGTGTGCACCTTAAGTCGGCAAATTAACTGGTTTCACCCGGTTAACGAGGCCAGTTAATTTGATTTAATTCGTACGTTTCGCTACGACTGGAAACGCGCTCTTAAAGTATCACCGCCCCGAGGCCAGAGTAAATATTGTGAGACTATTTTCCGTGAAGGTGCTTGTTTTGTATTTTTGTTATTTTGCGTCGCTTTTGTGCCACCTTTTGCGACGATGAGAATGAGAATTATATGATGAAATTGATTAAGTGACACTCACAAAGAACACGTACACCCACGGAGGGAGTTGAAGCCTGGAACTTCGATGGTGGGAAAGTCGATCACTGAGCTGTGCAGGTGTTTGATTGATTGATTGATTTGGTTTATTTTACTTTGCATTTTCTGCCACTTTTGGCTAATATGTGAAGATGGGGATGAGTGATGTGATGAAATTGATGAATGGACACTCACAAACATCCATGCCCTGGTCGGGATTCGAAGCCTGGACCCCTAGGGTCGTAGCGCAATGTGTAACCACTCCGCCCTGTGCAGGTGATGTTACGTCAATACTTTAGGAATGAATTATTCTCGTTGTATACAATCGCTGCGTGATCTAAATGCACTTTGCAAACGTCAGCAATTTTTTTAAAAACATTTTCCGTATTATCAGTATTATCAGTATCTTGATAGTCGATACCAATAGAATGACTAAAGGTACAAGTGAGTTGTTTCGAAAAAGTAATTTAAGGATTTCATGAATATTCGAAATTTTAAAAAGGAGGGATTACACAGTACAAACTTAATGACATACTTTTTTCTTTAACTTCGAGAATTTTTGTTAAAGGAAGTCTGCAAAATAGATAACTATTGATTAGAATATACGTGTTAACGGCATGAAAAGTAAAAAATAAGGAGAAAAGTTGTTCTGGATATTCACTCATTGTGTAATAATAAAATAATTTATCTTCATTTGTTACAACAATAGTTAAATTATTATTATTATTATTATTATTATTATTATTATTATTATTATTATTATTATTCATTCCACTATTCTGTTTTATATCAACGGCCTGACCGACCCTTCAAAATATTCTGGCAATCTATTTAGCAAGAATTAACAAATATTCAATTAAAACTGTGAAGCCTAGAAGTAAAATGATTATGGTAATAATATCGTATTACAACAAATAAGAAGAGTTTAATCTAAACCAAATCAAACCGAGTTGCGCAAGCAGCCCTAGCAACTTTCGTTGGGCGCATCGAGTCCCATCGTCGCTGTTTATCGCTTTCGATTTGATTGATTGATTGATTTAGTATATTTTACTTCGCGTTTTGTGCCTCTTGGCTAATTTGCGAAGATGGGAATGAGGGATGAAATGATGAAATTGATGAATGGACATTCACAAACAACCAAGCCCGACCGGGATTCGAACCCGGGACCCTTGGCGTCGCAGCGCGATGTGTTAACCACTCGGCCACAGGGTCGGGCTTATCGCTTTTGAGGCTGGATCTTTTGGTTCCAAGTAGCTTCCGAATTGACCTCACGATGCATGGTCAAATTTTGGAGATTCTACCACCGAAAATCGAACCAGTGACATCTCACACCGAGAGCAAGATTAGGTTACGCATGAGGACGCTGATTGAATAAAGTTTCTACAAACTATTTCACATATATTGTTTGATAAGTACATGCATGTGCACGACACCACGAATAACCACACTTGCATCAATTTAAGAGTTGTGAACACCTCTTCATGGCTTTTTGGTGTATGTATGAGCAGGCGAAATCCTGACACGCCAAATTCAAATAAAGTAAGTAAAAACATGCAGTGAAGTAACGATAAGAAAGCAACATTAGCTCTTGATTTGATTTGGCAGTTTGCCATCCCAAATTTTAGGGCTCTCCTAACCTACTGGATCGTGGCCTAAATCTGTCTACTCCTTTTCACATTTACTCTTTGCAAGCTATTCACTCATCATCTTTTGTCCTCGCTGGCTGAGTTTCTTTATTGAAAATGCTTCTAAGAAAGTAGAAATTTCAAGACTAAAATTAATTAATTATTTTCCGGGAAGATAAAGCAGGAAGTCAAAGTTTCCAACAATTAATCGTGAGGAAGATTCTTTCTCGGTTCTAGGTAATTTTAGAACAAAAATCTTTCCACTCTTTCTAGAGATAATCGTGAACTTGAACAAGAAAAAGGGGAATCCACATTCTTTGCACAGGTTTTAAAACACCAGCAACCATTCTCGAAAAGCCGTTTAAGGCAGCATTAATCACATTTGCCACTATGGTCAAGGAAAAATGGTACTTTTCTGTAGCGCAGGAGACCCGAGTTCGATTCGCGGCGTGGATGATTTCATGACTATGGGAATTTTCCCATTAATACCCTTACATAATCTGATCTGTGGCTCAAATGTAGGTACCAGGAGGGTAAAAGAGACCAGAAGTTGATCCTGATCATATAACCTCCTAGATCGAGAATGTGTTGAAGCCTACCTCTACAATGCAAAGTGGATATCTTTACCTTTTATTATATAATAATGATTATGATGATATTAATAGTAACAAAGATAATAATAATAATAATGGGTTTACCAGAGCACAAGAGTTTACCAGGGATCCTATAATGAATGACATTATTCTATTGTCTTGTGAGTGACGCTTTCGAGAGTAGAGATTAGAACAATGCACCTTGTTATCTTTCCTGGCTTTGATTGATTTTGCATCGCTTTTTGCAACTTTGATGAGACAAAGATAACATTCATGCCCAGGTTGGGATTCAAACCCTGACTCCTGGCGTCGTAGCGCGCTGTGATAACAACTTTTTTATTTCTTTAACGAATTTCTCCTGTCAATGTCTTTCAATTCTCACATATGTCAGTTTTACACAATTCTCCATTTTAACATTCAGGACAATACAGCTATTCATGTCTTACCCAGGATTTAAACCCGGGACCCCTGGTGTTGTGATAACCACTCTGCCCAACGGAAGTCGGCTCTTGGCTTTGAAATTTTGTAAATGTTGTGCTGATAATGCCTTAGAGATAACGGTAACAGACACTTTGAACTGAAGTAGAGGGTTCATGCACACGACGAACTGCGATAGTTACAGTTCAGACTGCACCCTACGCTTTCCACTGAATGTGCATCAGGTAATGTATCCATTTAAATAAATCACGCGAGTAAGACAGGGTAAATTGGTGTATGGAATTCGGTTTCCGTAACACTACTTAGCCTAATGCTATTTATAGCTGTCAAGTGTAAACGTGGAGGTGACACTGTCAGGAGGGCTTAATCATGGCCTCTATTAATCACCCTACGCCTCTCTCTCGCTGGTTCATCAGCTTCCATGTCATAAAAGCATATCCAAAATGGGCTTCAGAGGATTAGGCAGCAGCGGGGTTGTTCCGAAGACAATCAAGCAACAATAGCCTAACTGGAAATTGATAGGCAAACAATTTCCCGCAGCGTTAAATCCTTAACTCAGCGGTTTTGCCGAGCGATGGAAGCCTGGCTGCTGTTTTCTTCATGTTTACCACTAAGTGATAGCAAATCTCCAATCTCCGTGGCGGAGTGGTTAGCACATCGCTTCCACGCCAAGGGCCCCGGGCTCGAATCCCGGCCTTAGTATAGGGTAATCATATCGCCTTTCATCCTCATCGTTACAATTAGCCGAAAGCGACAGAGAACACTCGTAAAATAACATATTTCAATCAACTAATGTATTATTTACTTTTCGAAGCCTATAATAAGTTAAAGTCGATATTTGACACCAGTATTCCAAGATTTAAAACAACTATCATATATCTCCCATTCCACAAACAGTGCTTTAGGTCTTTTCCACTCTTACGGCGGCCGGTCCTAGTTCTGGCAAGGGAAGTGGGGAGCGGGGATTACACCGCAGACCAACCAGACAACAGCAGTTACTCCGAGATACACTACGCGGCGGGAAGAAGTACTACGTGAACCTCGTTCTACTGGCTGCTGCGTTTCTCATCGTGCTGGATTGGTCGCTTCACCGCTCCCCACTTCCCTTGCCAGCATTAGGATCGGCCGCCGTAACAGTAGAAAATATATTTAACGTCGTCGCATTGTAATCAATGGTCCCGGGTTCGATACCTGGTGGAGGGACATAGTCGTTTGCATCTCACTTTAAACTGCAGATCCAGTCCCGACTATCCTATTTGGGAATAACGTTGACTTAAAACTCCAACTTGTCTGGGTACCAGACGTCCTCTTTTCCCGGACATGTCCTACATTTTCGCCTCATGTCTGGCGTCTTGGAGGAATTTGAAAAATGTCATTTTGAGCGTCACATAATATTAATTAGGAGAATACGTGCTTCAGTTGAGCAAAGAGAAATCATGCAACTTACAAGTCTATGCACTGTAGGCCTACTCCCAAACTCAATAGTAAAATTCATTTGGATTATGTCATTGCCTAAGAAAACAACAACAGTTTGTCCAGCTAAAACAAAAACGAAAGCAATTAATGAAGAAATTTTTCGGACCACATTACAATGATTACTCCGTTCAGAACCTGAGCAGAATTTCTTGCCTTGGTGTTTGTACTGATGGAACAAGGCTTTTCACATTCTTATTCAATATTTTGATTGTAATGCAGGGGTTAGAGGAAACAAAGTTATTTAACTTAAAACTACTCCACATGAAACATCTGGAACAATATCAATATACGTTAATTGCTGAATATTTGTTTGCCATTCCAGGTCATAATGTAAATGTTGAGAGACAACATTCATTACTATCAGCACAATCGACTTATGAGAGAAATATTTTTTCATAAAGTCTGTGAAAGGTATGGTACTGGTTCAGTAAAATTTCAAAGAGTTTGACTGTTCCATCTCTCATATTAAATATATCTTGACTAAACCTGACATTTTGAGGAAAATTGGCTCCTCGAAGAGGTATCAGTTAAAACATGTAGTAAGAAGTGTATTGTTTAGTATTTATTACAGCCGTCCCCCGTGGCGGAGCTGTTAGCACATCGTGCTACGACGCCAGGGATCCTCTGTTCGAATCCTGGCCTGGGCATGGATGTTTGTGAGTGTCCAGTCATCAATTTCATCATATCATCATTCATCCCCATTTTCGCAAATTAGCCAAAAGTGGCACAAAAAGGGAAGTAAAATAAAGCAAATCAATCAGTAAAATCAGTATTTATTACAAGTTTGGAAATTTTGCTTTCAAGAAATTCATTAAGAAATCAATTTATTTAAAAAAAACTGAAAAGTGTCAATTTTGAATTACTTTCTAGCGTGAAAAAATTCTCTCGGACTATCGACCAGGTGAGTTGTGAAAAAAAACATAGCTTTCGAGAGCTAATGTGACTCTCATCTTCAGGGTAGAAGTGAGATACTTCTCCCCTGAAGATGAGAGTGACGATAGCTCTCAAAAGCTTGGAATCTTTTCACCTGGTCGAAAACCGGAAGTCTAGACATAATTGACTTTATTGTTTATGATTATTACATACTTTATTAATTAATATTTAATTTCAAGGACATATATTAATTATTGTGCACATCTTTAAACATTAGAAAAGTATTTAGGTCACCTGTAAAATTGTTCGTATCGGGGCATCAACCTTTCACAAAAGAATGTACCGCGGTCTCACACTGGTCTATACCAAGTTTCACCGTCATCCGTGGCTTCCAAAGGACTGGAAACAGTATTGGAACTTTAATTCTAACCACGAGATCAACTCAAAATGATCAGTTGGAGCACTTCGTTTCGTTGCTGATGCTAAGGATGATAAGCATGTTGGGATCCATAAATGGAGCAATACCTGGCGATATGTTCCTCTGGGCGCCTAATATCCACTGCAACTGGAAGCAATACTCGGAAACAGTGTGGGCGAATGATGCAAAATGCCGTTCATAAAACGCATTTCAAAATTCTCGGTAATAACAATTTCGTTGAGTACTTTCTCTCCAGGCAAGAATAACCTCGCACCTGTACATTACACACTAAAACACACTTTTGCCTGCGGATCTGCAGGAATCACCAGCCCGATGACATTCAAATTATCTGCATTGCGGACTTGCCTTATTTTACTACATTCCACATTTCTTTTTCTATGCCCTGATGTCGTGCATAGAAACTATAACTTGAAGTTAAGCATTCAGAATGGAGACCCTTAGGATCGAACCCTGATCACCCGCGTGCCAGTCAAGCACCTTACCGGCTACTATTTTTGTCAGTAAATTAATTTGTATGTTTCTTATTTTTCGCGGTTTTTCTGTCCCTTTACGCGAATCGTGACGATGATTATAAATTATGTTTGTTTGTTTGAGTTTCTTTTAAAGTCCACATTTATGCACAGATAGGCAAATTGGGACTGGACCTACAGTTTAAAGTGGGATCCTAACCAATATGTGCCGGGTATCGAACCCGGGACACCTTGATTGCAAAGCGACGACGCTACCACTACGACATCGGGGAGACCCTGATTATAAATGATGATTAGGTGAAAAGATACTGGCAAGGAACAATGACGTACGCATGGAAAGCTGATGTAGTTTAGCCCCTCCCGAAAATATGAGAAAATCAAAATTTTGAAATGAAGGAAGTAAATAATTTAAGGTAAAACCAAAGTCATAAATGGAATCTTCCCTTAAAATGACTGCCCTTAATAATTTTTGTCTTTGAACAACTTTTAAAACAAAATCTAAAAATTGAATTTACGCAATATTTTATAGTGTATCCCGCTTCTACCTACAAAACTGCTATGTGATATACACTTTTTAAATTCCAGCCCCCTCCGAAAAAAATCCTGCATACGCCAGGACGAAGGAACGCCCAGCCTGGGACTCAACCCGAATTCTTTGGTGGGAATATTGGTACATAAGGCCAGTAGCTTTCCGAAATTTTAAGATTGAAACAAAAAATTATCTTTAACTAGTTGGAAAATCAACCTGTAAAAAATACATTTCACTTATGTAAAGTCACTCACCTTTCGTACTAATACTGACAAAAATCATCTTTCTTTTCTTTCTTTATTTCATTTATATATTTAACAGAGCATCCCAAATACACTATTAGCCAATTTACATTACTGTAATTACAATAGTAAGTAACAATAAAGGTAACAGTAGAAAGTAACAATGAAAATAACTACTGTATATAAACTAGAATTACGTACATGTGATAAAGTGACTTACATATGTTTACACAAGAACCTTCTAAAAATAGCCTGGTTTCCTGAAATATCTATTCGGTTTGGAAAATTGTTGTTGTATTAGCTAGGTAGTCTGTGGAGAGACGGCACTAGAAAGTTAATTTCTTGGAGAAGGCAATACTTTTTCTAATGTTCGCATTGGTTATTTTATGAAGGAATATGTGGTCTGCCATCGTGAGGAGTGTGATTATTTAACATTTTCAGAAGAATGGGATTTTGCAAGTGTTTTAAATGCGGCAATATCCGTCGACATTTTGAAGTTTTGAAACATTTCATGAATGCATACACATCATTACGGGGCCCTTGAATCTTCCCATTCCTATAAGGGTTTCTCCACCTCTATGTGCAGTTCCACCAAACTACAATGGCGAGTGGAATAGACATTAAGGTTCTATCCGTTCTGGGATAATTTCTAACGAGATCTTTATTTTTCTCTCAAAATTAACTGCATCAGCGAGGTATTTGTAACGATTCTGTCCAAAGGACAAGAGCCATCAAGTACGGACCAGAAGGTACATCCTGAAACACTTTCCGCCATTAAGTAGTCTGTCGTCTGTGGACTGTTGGCAATGTATATTTTGTCAAACAAGGCGACTGACCATGTTGTTGCACGAGTCCCTTCGAAAGGGAAGAATATGATACCAAGCCCTTAGAGGACAAATCACTTTCCTATTGCCTTTGCAATACCTGTTCCTCGTGTGTTGGTTGCCTTCCATCTCCTCCGTTGTGAACGTGGCAACCAGGCGTTCAAATTTCCCTCGCGAAGGAAAAAGCAAACCTGGCTGGTAGAGAACAAACATGTGCTGTCTCAGCGCTCCTGCCACTGGGTGGAAGAACTCACGTGATCGCTGGCAAGCTCTGCCACGAAACGACAAAATAATGAGTCACGTGAACTGTTTCAGGTTAAATCTTCCAGTAACGTATTCTCAATGTTACCGCGTTCACCGCCGGTAAACCAACTTTTCTCAAATAAGTTTATACATTTAGTTTTACTATATGGGAAATCGCTCATTACATATTATGGAAGCTATTAAAGTAAGCTTTTAAACACGAATTTAAGTAAATTACACAAGAACTTAATGACTGGTTTATGTACGCCACTGATCACTCTACATCGCACCCTTCTGGGGACCGGGTTTCCTCCCCGCTTGTATTAGGGGAGGACGAGGGAGAGGAAGAAAAATTGGGTGGGTGACTATTTAAGAACACATGGCCTTCGTGATCAGTTCCACTGTAGCAAGCAGCGTTTGCTTGTTTCTTCCTGCTTTCTGTGCCATTTTTGGCAGAGGCAGTGTTGCTAAATGGATATAAATTAACTTGCTTCAGGGAAATCCAGGTCTTAATTATAAGTTGGTGGACTTCTGTCTTTGATTTACATGCATGCTTGCATTTGTGCTTTATTTCTATTATAACTAATTATTGTGGAAGTGGTCTATAATAAAGATATATACAATGAGGTCAAATGTTCAGAATGCTCCGCTTTTCCCACTTTTTAATCATATTTAAGTTGATTCCACTACTTCTTTAACGACTATTTGGTCTCTTCATCGTTTTGCGTTTCTATTCCCCTGGTAATCTCCGACTGCACACAATTTTCGCCTCCTTTTCCCCTCTTTTTGCAGTCTGTACAACCAATCAACGAGCCAGTACCGTAAGAGGGCTTCGTCGGCCAGCGAAGCCACGATGACCACCTACATAGGGCCTGTGAACAACGGATACGCTGCCAGCGCTTCGAGGACATCCAACGGCTCAGGAGTTTCCACCGTGGTACATGTCGCTGGGCGATCAAGCAACGACTGCGCTTCACCTTTCATCACCAAAGAGAACGCGGTGTGAGAGGGTACCTTGTGTCCTTCCCTCATATTTCATCGGTGTTCTCTTTCTTCCTATCATGTAATTATTCTTCCCGTCACACAAGAAGCGACAATGTAATCAACTAACTGTGAGTTCGATTGAAAAAGCAGCAATGAGTGAAGTGAGTTCGTGCACATGTGTGTTTCAGAGTTTGTATGTGTTACCCTGAAGCGGAAAGCTTCAAGTTAACTGTAATGTAACGTTGTTTCATATCTTTCGAAAATTCACTTCATATATTTTTGTAAAGCTCAGGTGGAACGTTAGTTAATGAGACTGATCCTAGTGTAAGAACTAATGGTAAAATCAACTACAATTATTAGTGTTGGATAAAACTGGATAAGTTTTTGCACTTGAGCAAAAATCTATCCAAAGTACCATGTTGAAGACGAGGCCTAATCGTATTGAATACTAGACCTATCCTGTTTTGGGGGAAAAGGGATCATAATGATTCAGTCCATGCAAAACTAGTCATCTTTTCATTGAAGCTAGTCTTGTGCTTGTGACTAGCTGGGTATTTACGGAAAGAAAAGATGAATCTAGTAAGCTAGCACACAGTGTAGCTTGGGACAATTATTGTTAAATACATATCCTGAAGTACATTATCACAACTTTATAGTTGCTATCGGATATCAATGATCGCTGACCTAACATCAGAGTGAAAGTGTATTTGCGTGACATACTACATTTTAACTTGGAAATGTTACATGCACCAACTTCTCGGAATAAAATGTACAGAATGAAGTACTTGAAAGAAACTCATGGCTCGTATTACAATAGTAATGTAACAGAACTATTTCAATCTTTATATGAATATAGTAAATGCCTATGACAATTAAATTGAAGATTTACTTCAGTTGGAAAAACGTGAAATTGATTTTTAGAATCATAATTTTGAAGGTCAAGTACCGAGTTAAGAACACTGACAAATAACAATATATAGACAAATAACAATAATGTTTATATATCACTCACTGGAATCTACGTCAAAAATAAGTACATATGAGAGAAATATTTCTAAATTCCATGCCTCTCTTGTTTTGACCATATGCCTGAAGTATAACAACGAGTAGGAGTCATTGTTTCCAGTCTCTACCTAGCACTTGGTCATATTGTGGACAGGTTCACACACCACAAGGTCTCAACGTGTATGGGTATAATGAAAAGTTACCTGTAAATTAGCTAATGCTGAACAATTAGTGGAAGAGTTAATGATAGTTCATGGAAGGCTCATGCATTCCTGAGTATTGTTGTAGTTCTGTTGGACATTGGCGTGTCAGCTTTTGTATTTGGAAAGAAGCAACAAAAACAGAAGCTGATTGTGTGATTTTCACATAGAATTACAGCAATACATGTGGTTAGGTTTAATTTCTGAGTTTTATAACCAAATAAAATTACATAACCACAGATATTGAAGTTAATGGTAGATTCTACAGTAACGTTCTTACGTATGTGACTGGTGCAGAGCATATGTGGCACTGGGTAGATATCTCTTCCGATTGTATGACGTTGACACGACTTTAAGTTTATACATAAGTGGTGCGAATATTTGTTGAGAGAATAGGAAGTGGATATGGTGTTTCATTTTAATAACGATAGCTTCCTTTGGCGCCAAGATAATTGCAAAGTGAAAGACTCCAGACTTTAGTAATTTAATGCCTGTGACACTTTTTACCAATTGAGGCAATAATCGTAAGAATTTAAGTATAATTAATGAAGGAATATAGTAACTGGTTTACAAGACAATGCTATTACATATACATATTCTGTAAGTTATAGTATACTGCTGCATTTGCAGTTTGAAACATATGATGCAACCAAATGATATCGATGTTGACGAACCAGCAACAATGTCTAACCCACCAACAATGGAAACTCGACGAAAGCACGGCATTCTACTTGCACTTCCATTATTAAATATTTATGTATGAGTGAAGGAACTCAAATGAATGTAAATGAATCTTATAAAATTAAAATACTTAACATCATCTTTAACACATCTGGATGTGTTTTAAAAAAAATATGTATCATGTCATGTAAATATGTAATTGATCGTTATATGTTATTAATTTCAAAGCAATTGTACATTTGTTGTGTTGTAAGTACGATACTTTATTTTACTTGAGAATTTATCAAAATTTGATTGTGAGAAAGCGCTGTGTAATTATATATGTTCAGATCTTTAATAGCCAATATATTTTGTGTGTATATTTATGTTTTATTTGATCTATTGAGATACAGTAAAACCTCGCTAATCCGGACTAATGGGTGGATAAGTTGACCGGTTTAACGAAAGTCCGGATTAACTGAAATAACCTAAATGAACTGTAGAAAGTGAATTAAAAACTCCTTTATATAGCAACAAAACACGTTTATTATGGTGTATTTAAAGGGCATAGGCCTAAATACACTATACAGTACAGTAAAATGTAAAGCAATACTGAACATACAATGCATTGTTGACTTCTAGCCACATTAAAACCTTGCATTCTGCTTTTTTTTTTTTTTTTGCCTGTCCGGATTAAGCGAAGTCCGGCTTATCGGGGTCCGAATTATCGAGGTTTTACTGTACTTGTCATTTACAGGCTTGGTTTTCGATGTATGAAATATTAGTAAAAGTACGTTTTGTCTGATATTTCCAACTTATAATCCTTTCTTATTCTACATTAGAGTAGACTATTAACCACTGTTGTGTTTACTCCAACGTTTCGAATAAGAGTGTTATATCTCATTATTCTGAGAGATAGAAGTTTACAGCCATTTGTGGATTTGGTTTAAAAAATAAATTAAATAGTTAAAGAAATCCAGGAAAAAAATTGCTATTTATGGGAAGTTGTACGTACAAAGTATATACTGAAAGTAATGAGTCAGGTGATATTATTCAAAGTCAGAAACCACTATTTTTATTCTACCTATGGTAATACACAATTAGGACCTTCTCGTTACTTTCCACATAACATCCAGATCGGTCAACACATTTGCGCCACCGTAACTGCAGCTGGAAAATGCCACTCTTGTAGAAGTCTGTTTTGGCACGAAGTAACCACTGGTGAACATCATCCATCACCTTTTCACCCATCGTGAACAAATCTTGTGATAACCAAGAGTCTTTATGGTGTCCTGTATAGCACTGCGCCCAATGTTCAAATAATGTGCAATTTTTAGTATAGTTATTCTCCAGTTACTTTGAACAGCTTGTCAAACCAGTCCATGTTGCACGTGAAAGCTGGTTTCGGTCTGCCACTACGAGGCTTATCAACAACGTATGTCTCTAAAATGTTTCACTCATTTTTTCACTGCACTGTAACCCATGCAGGCATCTCTATAGGAGTTCTGAAAACGCTAATGAATTTCTGCAGCTCCAACGGTTTCACAAACAATAAATTTCACAACAGCACGTTGACGAAACGAACCAGACCCGTACCGAGAATTTTTTTGAGGGAGGGGCCATGCGCGAAAATGTTCATATATATATATATATATATACATACATATATACAGAGATAGAGAGAGATTGAGATTACAAAACAGTTGAATTTTTTTTTTTAATTCTTGCATTCTGTTAATAATTGTCAATAAGATTTCATACTTACATCAGTCTTGCATTCATGTTTTATCATGATTTTGTATGTGCTGCTAAGGCCCGTACTCGGGATTTATTTAAGGAGAAGGCGGTAGATCCGAATATGTGGAACAAAGAGACGATCAGAAATGCTGTGGAGTTGTCTAAATGTGAGTTACCATAAAAGGACATTTTTGCATCGCGAATGCAGTTCAAAAAACGTTGGGACAGGAATTAAAATTAATGGACTATCCCGACTAAATCACTAAATCTGACGTCCGGTAGCCTTTCATCAATGATTATAAAGTTAAAAACTACCCAAAATTGCACACCACAGACTTCTACACAACAAACACATTTCTTTATGCAAGAAAAATTGAAATTTTCAAATTTTGCAGAATCGTCGATGTCATTTTCGTAGCTTTTTGTAGGTTGAGATTTAAATATTCCATGGTTTGAGGGGGAGGGGCATGGCACCCATGGCCCCTTCCCTAGGTACGGACCTGAAACGTCTGTGGGTGTCATTTTTCTCCTACCGACAGAACTGACAGGAAAAGTGCGCATACGCCAGCATGTGGAACGTTCAGTAGATAACAGATATATGCCGTCTGGCTATACCTGCCATTCGTGTGGTTTTAACCGAAATGGTCGAGGCGTGAGAGTAATCGAACAAGGATCACGACTTCAGTACTTTGGTGTTTATAAGATTGTAATGAAACATTCAGTAATTATGCGATGTGTATATATAAGCTATATAATGTGAAATATTGTGTCCAGAACAACCTTATATTTTGGTTGATATTTCGTTGTAAACATTGCTACATCAATTTCATCTAATAATTCGTCATCATCATCATGACTAACCTACTAAACAGCACTTTGATTTCTTTTACATTGCCATTGAAGCTTCATATGTGCAATACTTTTTGCTGTATATTTTCAATATTTTTTTTAAAGTCCACTACTACAATGTAGTATATGTTCGCATAGGCTAATAACTAAACTTATAGTTTAAAGTAAGCTCTGAACCATTGTGCAATGTGCTTTACCGGGTATTTAACTATAACCACCGAGCAAACACAAATGTTCTTTACATACATATACACATACACCCCCATATATATATATATATATATATATATATATATATATATATATATATATATATATATATATATATACAGAGTTAGTCAAAAGTATCGGGACAGGCCAGTAATAACGAGACCCGTGGACGGAGGAAAATCACATGTTGCAAGTGGGTATTGGTGCGGAAACTGCATTGAATAGGGTTGTGGATATCATGGTAGCCATCTTGGATTCCGCCATATGGGATATCACACAATATTTTCAAATGGAAAGGGGTATGTATGACACATCAGTTTAGGCTAGAATCGTCCCACAAATGACAATCGAAACTCATTTTGGACCTATCGCCATTCGTGGAAGAGATAGGGTGTGCTACGTTAGACTGCAAAACATGAGATTTGTCTGAAAGAATTGTTTACTGTATTCTTGTGGGTAACTGTACACTGCATATTACAGAGAGCATGAACAAGGAAACATGACATTGACTTACAGAATGCCTCAAAGCAAGTGCTCACACTGCTTTCCGTCGACTGTCTGACAATACTATGTCAACCGATCGTAAAAACTGCAAGGTGCACGTTGTAGCATATCCAGAGAAAGTCCTCTTGTTTCGTCCAAAATGCGATTCCGTAGATCATTCAGGGAGTGTGGTTTGGTGTGATACACTTTGTCCTTCATGTATCCCCATAGAAAGTAATCCAGGGGTGATAGATCGGGAGATCGGTTTTCCTCAGTTCCCCCAGGCGAATGCCGGGATGGAACCTTACTTCTACTTATCTTCGTTTCTTCCTTTCCTGCCTTTATTCCTTTCCCCGGGTTGCTTTTATAGTTTGTTGAAAACAACATAATATCGCAAATTACCGAATTAAATAATGCCAGTCTAAACAATCCTTCCTTACAACAGAGTAACATACTCTTTTGTAGCTAACAATTCTATTTGACGAATTAACCCATCAGGTCCCAGTGATCTCATATGAGATCATCTAACAAAACTGACATTTTAGTAAATATTTTGCAATAATTTTTTATAAATGCTCTTTCATATCTTTTGCAAAGGTCCATGAATTGTGTATAATGTAAATATAATTTACTAGTTTCTACTAAGACAATGATTTTTAGTGTTCAAAAATTTCATTCTATTAAGTTTCACAGAAGGGTTACCGAGAATTTTTGTTATTCATTGTTAATGTGTTATACTGACGTATTTTTGCTTTTATTTTATCATCAGTAGTTTGAAGTATATATAAAGCAATTTTGGTCATTCTATATTAAAAACATCCTAGATATTTCCTCGCCAAGAAAACGGTGATCTCATATGAGATCACTGGGACTTCGACATTTCGGAACTGGCAACAATGATGTTTGGTTTATCATACTCCGCAGTTGTTTTCGTCGAACGATTAGCAACACGTACTGCTGCGTTTATGTACACAGCCAGCTGTTGCATTTATTGTTGGTGATTGTTCGAAGAACAATGTCGTGTTTTTCGCACATACAAGCATGTACAATTGACGAAATAAGGGCTATCCTAAGTGATCTTAGTGAAAACGAATCAGTTAGTGATACCGAAGTTGTCGTTCTTCCGCCGGACAAAGTAGATTGTCTTACTGATGAAGATGAAGGTGACGATGATGAGATTGGTGCAGCTAATGTCAGTGAGGTGCCAGGGCCACTAGAAGTGTGTTATACCCATTCTGTTAACAGAGGTCATGCTGGTACGTGCAATGAAGAAGAGGAAGTCAATGAAGATGGTTCTAATGCAGTTTTAGGGGATCCAGTTCAATCATTATACCTAGATGGCTCAACTGTTGAAAATGACGCAGTGCAAGTGAAGAAGAGGAAATGCGTTGACACCCTAACCTGTGCGAAGTGGAGGAAGTGCAGCCCCAATTATAATGATTTGCCACGTAAATCTGATATTGCATCACAGAAGGAGGATGCATTAGTATCTCAGTGTAAGAATTTGTCTCCTGTAGAAATGTTTGAACTTTTTTTTTCTCCTGACTTGTTTGATCATATCGTACGTGAGACTGTCAAATATGCAACAACGTTTAAAAATGATACCGGTTTTGAGGGTAGTGTAGAAGAAATGAAGGTCTTCTTTGGCATTTTGTTATTTACAGGCTACCATAAGCTCCCAAACTTGAAACATTTTTGGAGTGAGAAAGAAGACTTAGGCATTCCGTTGATTAGGGAAAGCATGACTCGTAATCGTTTTCAGAAATTGAAATCTGTTGTGCACTTCAATGATAACGGCAAACTAAGTGAAGAGACAAATAAAAGAAATGATGACAGACTGACAAATCAAAAAACTGTTGACAAATCTTTTAAAATACGTCCCCTGCAAGACATACTGAACCGAAATTTCATGCAGTTCAGTGTCTTTCAGGCTAAATTGTCCATAGACGAAATGATTGTAAAATATTTTGGGCACAACACGCTGAAGCAATTTATAAAAGGAAAACCTGTGCGTTTTGGATACAAATTGTGGGCAATATGTGGTTCAAATGGGTACTGCTATAACTTTGAACTTTACCAAGGACGAAGAGACAATTATGATAAAACTCCTCTTGGACCAAGTGTTGTGGAGTCACTCTTGCTTACTACCATTGATGAACCAGGAGGGTATGAAGTCTATTTTGATAATTTCTTTACAAAATTTCCACTTCTGATTGAGTTAAAAGAAATAGGATTCCGAGCAAGTGGTACAGTTAGGGAGCAACAGATGCACAAGTGCCCAATTACAAATGTTAAGGATATGAAGAAGATGAAACGTGGGGATTTTGATTATCGTTTCGACAAGAACAATGACATTTTGGTTGTCAGGTGGAATGACAACAGTCCAGTTACTGTTGCCACAAACTTTGATACAGTGGAACCACTTGGTAATGTAGTTCGATATTCCAGGAAAGAGAAGCAAAGGATTACTGTGCGCCAGCCAAAACTAATCCGGAGTTAAAAAAAGGGAAAGGGAGGGGTGGACCTCCATGACTGGTTGTGTGCAAAACATGCAGTAAATGTTCGAGGGAAAAAATGGTACTGGCCTCTCGTGATTAGAGCTCTGGATATGGCAGTGGTAAACAGCTGGCTTATATACAGGGTGATTCTAAAGGTATAGTACAAACGAAAACCACAGATACCTCCCATGAAATAGAGACGAAAGTTCCCCTTCCACTTTGCCGAGAGATGCATCCGTGAGGAGCTAGACAACGCCGAAAACGTGTGAAAATGAACTTCACACCTCTGTACAGCCAGTACCAGTGAAGATAGAAAGGCGGAACAAACGAAGTCAAAAGGAACACCAAAGTCGCCCATCCGAAAAACACTAGGCGGCAGCTGCGCAACTCATGCGCATGGGGTTCCACAAAGGAAATAGGAGTGTCCCGCAAGACAAGTGAAGGGAAAGGGTAGCGATCAACAACGGTAGGGACAAAAGAAGCAAGGAAGCATGAAGTAACAATTGCACAGCGGGTAACAAACACATGCAGCGCGTGGGGAGTCCCCAAACACAGTGGGGAGACACCGCAGCAAGAACAAAGCACGGTGCAACAGAAGAGAAAGAGGACCGGACGGGGAATGGTACCTGTCAAGGAGACAACAAATGCGGGACGAGGGATCCCCGTAGCAGCACCGAGGGGATGTCACACAGAGGTCGTGCGCCAGCAGGACAAACACAGTAACTACGGGCACAGGAGGTTTATTGCCATGCAAAGGTGCACTTACAGATAGGAATAGTACGTAGTACGTAGTCGTACCACGGACTGACGTTGTTACAAAAGTTGCTCAAATTGGCGACCACCACATTCAATGCAGGCATTGCAGCGTCGCAGGAAATTCTGGCGAACCCTATCAAAAATCCCTGGCATGGTACACACCTCGGCCGATGCTGCAAGTATCCGCGCTACCAATGTTTCCTTGTCAGGCACCGGGGTCTCGAAGACGAGTGTTTTCACATGGCCCCACAAGAAGAAATCCATTGGTGTGAGGTCAGGCGAACGGGCGGGCCAGGGGACGGGGCCCTCTCTGCCGATCCAGCGATGTGGGTAGGTATGGTGTAAAAGGGTTCGCACTGTGCCATCAAAATGTGCAGGCGCTCCATCCAATTGAAACCACATACGATGTCGCACGTTGAGGGGTACATCTTCTAGTAGCTCTGGAAGGACTGATGCAAGAAAGGTGCGATAGAGGCGGCCATTTAAACGTGGTGGCAGCAGGTATGGACCGATAATCTGTTCATCGATGATACCTGCCCAGATATTCACTGCAAACTGGGTCTGATGGTGCACCTCGACTGCTGCATGTGGATTTTCATAATCCCACACATGGCTGTTTCGGCAATTGAAGATGCCCTCACGGGTGAATGTTGCCTCGTCTGTGAAAAGCACATGGCGCAAAAAACGGGGATCGTCGGTACAAAACTGCAACAGTCGTTGACAGAATTCCACACGTCGTGGACTCGGTGTGGATGATAGGGATACAGCAGATCATCATGAAGGACACGCCACACTGTCGACTGTGATACTCCCACTGCACGTGCAATGCTACGGGTGCTAGTGGACGGTGCGTCGTCCACGCGAGCAAGTACGTCCTCCTCGACCGCCGCGGTGCGCACATGTCTTGGGTGACCGACATGATGGCCTGCACGTAACACACCCGATTCACCAAGGGTACGTTGCACGTTCGAAAACAACCTGCTGTCGGGTTGTCGCCTCTCCGGATACCGTCCGCGATAAAGGCGTGCAGCTACTCGGCCATTGCCATCTGCAAGGCCGTAGACAAAATGCATGTCCCTCAGTTCTACAAATGTGTAGCATTCCATGGTACGGTGAGGATAGTGTCAATTATGGAATACTGTACTGCAGTGCACAGGTGGCACACACACACACACTGGTCACAACGGCTTCGAAACAACGTACTCAATTGTCGTAAGTCAAGCACACCACCACCGCACCGGCTCTTTCACTGACACGCTCCCTGACGCTGCACTTCCAATCAGCCCACACGTCCGCACGGCGCTGTGGTACAATCAGCTGACGTTCCTAAGCCACCCGTGCCTGTGCTCTTCACTACCTGACCACTGCCGTCAGGTGGGGCCATGCTCTGGAGCCTTGTCATCGTGGAACACATGTAGCGTCCTTCATTCTTGCCCCATTCACCCACAACACGTACTTCGTCCGTATTGCTCGAGCCGACGGGGAGCACTACGTACGATCGTGTGGTGTTTGTGTACACCAATGTGGGGTAACCCAGCAGTTGAACAGACGTGCATACCCCCACGTAGCTTCATTACACGCTCTGTCATCAAGAGTCACTTCCAGGCTGGTTTCTCTAGCAGAAATACGCTTCGACAAGAAGGACCATTTGCTGACGAGAAGAGATCAACAACGACGATGCCAGAGGCAAGGTTGTTCTGGACGACCTCGTACTTATTGCATGAAGTGTAATGTTACCCTATGCGTGGAATGCAATGTGCCATATCATACCAAGTTGTAGACGTTTCAGTGAAGCTGGAAAATTTCTTTGATATTATTTCTAAAATGAATCTAATGTGTTAATTTACATTGTCATAGATATACTGTATTGTATGACTTGTATTATTTTAAGACTTCAAATTACATCAAATATTGGGTAGATGAGGTGTGAAAAATAACATTATAATATTCTTTTGTTACTATTCCAATTATTAATACCATAAATGTGCTACTAATTTGAATAAAATAAAAACAATAAAATTATAAAATGCATAAAATAAAATTAATCTAAGTTGTCCGTTTGTAACAGCGCGCATGCGCGCGCGCGCATACTCACACACATGCCCGAACGCACGCACACACCCCTACACGTGCGCACACACATACCCACACACTGTATATTATGCATAAAAATAAAATGTCAATATATATATATATATATATATATATATATATATATATATATTGTGTTACATTTTCTATTTCTCATGTTTAACTTTAACCCCCGAAGTCCCAGTGATCTCATATGAGATCACCTACTCCCTAGGGAATAACGCATGGCAAACAAAAAATTTCGATTAGGTAGCTCATATTCCATCTTCAGAAGTATATATACGAAAATAAATTAAAATCCAAGCAAAAAAAGTTATCTGGGACTTCATGGGTTAAGAGCATCAGGTACGTATTTGTTTTACTTTCCCTTCTACGGACAGCAATAACAGTATTCGTCTGGATATGGACTCTTTCTGTACACATCCCTTGTAGATTGTAGTCAACTTCCTCGAAGGTCAGTTGCATTTGTTATCGTCCTTGCGAACGTTCTGCATGTCGTTCATGTTGGTGAGTGTTGAGTCAAAGGAAGGAGATGTGTGTCCGTGTCAGTGGTCAAAATGGAGCTCAGTGAACGAGAACGTATTACGTTATTAATGATGCGTGACTATGGAGATCGCAAGCGATCGTATACCGAGGTGCGACAGTTATTTAATGCTACATTCCCTGAACGTAACCCAATTTCGAAGTCAACCGTCGAAAGTATCATTCGACGTTTTGCAGCAAGTGGAAGTGTCAAAGACCGTGTGCGATCAGGAAGGCCGAAATCGTGTAGCGACCAGGCAGTTTCTTTCGATGTGTTGCAATCTTCTGTGGAAAATCCGCATACATGGACAACCAGCGTTGCCAACATGCTGGACATTTCCTAGAGTTCAGTGCAACGAATTTAAGTGCGCAGTAAGTTTAAACCCTACAAAGTTAGTTTAGACACGAACTGACGAGAAATGACTTTGATCGCCGTATTAAATTTTGTGAAGTAATGATGCAAAATATCGATAACGATAGTATTCACCTCAATGACATTACATTCTCTGATAAAGCGACATTTATGTTAAACGGCCATGTGAACCGACATAACTGCCACTATTGGTGCGATGAAAACCCGCATTGGATGATGGTACATCATACCCAGTATCCACAGAAACTGAATGTTTGGGTAGGAATGATAAGAGGCATCAATCTTGGCCCTTTCTTCATTGACGGCAATCTGACAGGTGAGAAGTATTTGACAATGTTTCATGAGCAGATTGTACCTGCCATCCAAGTGTCGACACGGGACTTTAATCGTGTTTAGTTCCAACAGGACGGAGCGCCGCCACACTATGGACGGGGTGTTCGACAATACTTACATGAAACCTTTCCACAACGATGAATTGGAAGACGACATATGATCGAATGGCCTGCAAGATCTCCCGATCTATCACCCCTGGATTACTTTCTATGGGGATACATGAAGGACAAAGTGTATCGCACCAAACCACACTCCCTGAATGATCTACGGAATTGCATTTTGGACGAAACAACAGGACTTTCTCTGGATATGCTACAACGTGCACCTTGTAGTTTTTACGATCGGTTGACATAGTATTGTCAGACAGTCGACGGGAAGCAGTGTGAGCACTTGCTTTGAGGCATTCTGTAAGTCAATGTCATGTTTCCTTGTTCATGATCTCTGTAATATGCAGTGTACAGTTACCCACAATAATACAGTAAACAATTCTTTCAGACAAATCTCATGTTTTGCAGTCTAACGTAGCACACCCTATCTCTTCCACGAATGGCGATAGGTCCAAAATGAGTTTGGATTGTCATTTGTGGGACGATTCTAGCCTAAATTGATGTGTCATGCATACCCCTTTCCATTTGAAAATATTGTGTGATATCCCATATGGCGGAATCCAAGATGGCTACCATGAAATCCACAGCCCTATTCAATGCAGTTTCCGCACCAATACCCACTTGCAACATGTGATTTTCCTCCGTCCACGGGTCTCGTTATTACTGGCCTGTCCCGGTACTTTTGACTAACCCTGTATATATATATATATATATACAGGGTGACTGGTAATTAGATGTATTCCCTGGAAGGCTTTAAAGTAGAGACAATTTGCAATAAATTTGACTATATGATACTCCGTCCGAAAATTAGTAGTTTTCGAGATAATCGAATTTCAATTGTTTTTTTTAAAAAAATGACAATTTTCCACATAAAAAGATGAATTGAGAAAAAACTGCTCATTGTATGGAACTTATTTCAGCGTTTTCTGATAGCTATCAAATAAGTGGTTTGTTGAAAAAAAAGTTTTTCTCAAATAACAATCACATGTAAGTAACGGGTGGGTCTAAACTTACAAGTGATGATAAAAAAAATGCACTCTTAGTTTACTTGGCAACGTATTAATAACAAAAATAGTATGACACGAAGCGTACAAATTACTTAAATTACTTCCTCGTCACATCTGCTATCCAACAAGGTACAAATGTTGCTAACATTCACATTTGTGTACAAGAAATAATACTTCATTCATCTTCATGTGAATGGAATCAATGAACAATACAATTAAAGAACATTACACGTCTTGCTCAAAGAGGGCACCTCCGTTACGAATGCAGGCACACAGGTTTTTAGGGACATTAGGTTTCTTAACTCGTGATTTGATGGTGTCCTTGATGAGTTGACCAGCTGTTAAGATCCTCTCCCTGAGCTCTTCTTGCAAGTTTACCGGTGTCTTGTCATGTGGCTCCAAATGTAAAAGTCGCAAGGCGTCAAATCGATCGGGGGATCGAGCTGGGCAGTCATCATGCTGGTAAATCATGTCACGTCTTGCAGCTAGAGGCACATCCTCCAACAACGTTGCCATCCCGTTCCACAAAAAATGTTTATAAGTGATGCCATTTAAGATTTGGGGCAGGAATAATGGCTCGATCAAATGATTGTTGATGACGCCCATCCATACTTCTGCGTGAGCGTGCGACAGTGGCTTGCGACTATTACATTTGGAGCCACATGACAAGACACCGGTAAACTCGCAAAAAGAGCTCAGGGAGAGGATCTTAACAGATGGTCAACTCATCAAGGACACCATCAAATCACGAGTTAAGAGAATAAATATCCGTAAAAACCTGCGTGCCTGCATTAGTAACGGAGGTGCCCACTTTGATCAAGACGTGTAATGTTCTTTAATTGTATTGTTCATTGATTCTATTCACATGAAGATGAATGAAGTATTATTTCTTGTACACAAATGTGAATGTTAGCAACATTGTACCTTGTTGGATAGCAGATGTCACAAGAAAGTAATTTAAGTAATTTGTACGCTTCGTGTCATACCATTTTTGTTATTAATACGTTGCCAAGTAAACTAAGAGTGCATTTTTTTATCATCACTTGTAAGTTTAGACCCACCCGTTACTTACATGTGATTGGTATTTGGGAAAAACTTTTTTTTTCAACAAACCACTTATATGTTAGCTATCAGAAAACGCTGAAATAAGTGGCATACAATGAGCAGTTTTTTCTCAATTCATCTTTTTATGTGGAAAATTGTCATTTTTTTTTAAAAAAAATTGAAATTCGATTATCTCGAAAACTACTAATTTTCGGACGGAGTATTATATAGTCAAATTTATTGCAAATTGTCTCTACTTTAACCCCTTTCAGGGAATACATCTAATTACCAGTCACCCTGTATATATTGTTTCCGAAAATAGTGTTGTATACACTCTTTCAACCTATATAACAGAGAAACTATTAAACTTAACATGACTGGACTTTTTGTATTGAAGCTGCAATGTCTACGTTGAGTGTGTGTGAGGGCATGTAGGCATTCTGAGGTCTTTAGTACCGTCATAGCCCGACAGGCGGTAGGCATTAGTGTACACAGAATGGCAGAGGTGAGCAATTTTTCTTTGGAGCAACATAAGTGTCTGATATCCAACCAGATCTTCCGATTTAACACCGTTAGATTTGTACCTCTTGGTAACTGCACTGAGAAAAAGTCTGGTTTGCTGCAACAAATCCTAGTTACAGCAACCAAATCCCTTGTTTGTTATACGCGAGCAAAACGTGAATGTTCCCCGTACAAAATTATTTGATTGACTTAATTTTGTACATACAACCAAATATCTTGTATGTTGTATCTAATTGGGTGTAGTTCACTGAACAAGATGCTTGGTACCATCAACCAAATCAATTTATTGACAGTAATGGATCTTTGTTGGAATTATTAATATTAAAAATATTAAAAAGCATGGAATCCTGGGGGACGTGGGAAATTACCCCCACTAAGAATTTTGTCCTACAATAATCCGATTGATAAAGGAATTACGAGTAGTTTGCTACTTTATAAATACCTGGCATATGTGTATATAAAATACAGAATGAATGAATGTATATATAAATATATACACACATATTTAATATTGTATATTTTGTTATAAACATACATTCATTTTATATTAACATACACACTATATATATATATATATATATATATATATATATATATATATATATATATATATATAAAGTAGCAAACCAATTCCTTTACCATCTGAATCTTTGGAGGATTGTAGGATAAAGTTGTTGGTGAGAGAAAGTCCCCCCTCTCTTCTAGGATTTCTCACACTGCTTTCAAATATATACTGTGATATATAGAAATATACATATCATAATAATTCACACACATTCATGTAAATGGAGTTCTTCCTCTTCCCTTACCAGTCTTCATTGATTTCACATCCTTGAGTACAGCAATTTCCTGTTAATTGCAGTACAAGGGGGCATGGAAGTAGACACAATATATTTATTTTCCATTTGGCACAAAGTGCAAATGTAATCAGAGCCATGCTATAGCCCCCTTTCTCCCCCACACCACCACTCATTTTTGGCTGGATGATTGCCAGAGCTCCTTGTTGTACTAGGACAGATTGAAAATTCCCTCCCGAGATTACATATTCTGATAACGAAAGCCAGGTATCCTGTATGGTAGTCGGATTTCCTATTGACTCGACCACCATGGTTATTTTCTATTACCATGATGTAGAAAATCTACACTTAGCTCAAAAAGAGAAACTTTATTTTGAGACACTGTCTAGTGTATGTTGCAGACACACATTGCATTCTCACTACACATTTTTGCATTACCTTTATAGAAGCATGTTTCACCATAGAAACAACTATGTGGTGTACTCCATTTCTTCACATTGATATTATAAATAATAATAATATCTTGAAGTATTATGAAACCCTTCAATAGAGGGGGGAATTAGCTCTACTGTTGATAGCTATAGTATATTAATTAGGGAAATAAATTTAATTACTTACGACAGTCCTCTTGTGCAAAGATAAAATGCTGGTCAACCTTTTGTCGCACAGACAGAATGTTGAGAGCTATCATGTGGTTCGGAAGTTATTAAATGACAGGCAGGTGGGTGGTTTATTTTGGTTTGGTCATTTGTGCCTGAACTTATACTTGTTGATATTCCATGTTTAATTTTACATATTATTGTAATATTCAGTTTATATACCACAATCAAGAATGGATGGGGTTTCGAGCAGCAGCATTGAATATGAAAGCCAACTGCTTGAGAAACACGTGGTAGAAATCTATACCATCTAGCACTCATGTACACATGTGTTAAGTGGAACATTGTTTCCAACAAGTCACTATAGGAATAATTTTAATCTGTTCCTGAACCAGATCCAAGACCTCGTTTGATTGATTGAATTGTTGTTTGAAGTCCACTTTATGCACAGAAAGGCTAACTGGGACTGGGCCTACAGTTCAAAGTGGGATCCGAACCACTTTGTGCCTCCACCAGGTATTGAACCTGGGACCCCTGATTACAAGCCGAGGACGCTAAAATCTTCGAACATAAGGACAAAAGGAATATAAAAAAACACACCAATGTTGGAAGTGCTATAAATTTATAAGTTATAGAAAATACAGTATAGTACAGTGGGAACTATTCTAATTCCCGGAAAACGGGGAGGGAAGCTTCTCCTTCCAGACGGCTGTGGTTGCGAGGCTGTCGCTGGGGACGAGCCAAGTCAGGTAGTTTCTACCTGCCTGCTACGTCACTACGGGCTTCGCACAAGCCCCAACTGCGAAGGTTGCGGGAAAGAAATGAAAAGATGTTTCAGAT
Organism: Lepisma saccharinum; assembly: GCF_977018435.1. Classification (NCBI taxonomy): domain Eukaryota; kingdom Metazoa; phylum Arthropoda; class Insecta; order Zygentoma; family Lepismatidae; genus Lepisma; species Lepisma saccharinum. Next base: position 49,516 of record NW_028143452.1, on the reverse strand, counting down.
GCATTGCACATTATGTGTGCACATTTCGGCAAGGGGATATGTGCATGGTAACTATCATATTAAAGACCGCGCTGATACATACAGCATTTAGGGCGTTTTAGGGTTAGTTTCCGCTTGAGACTAAATGAGAATTATCGAAGTAGAGGACAAGTATTCTCGAGTAATGCCGAGTTTGAATCTCTAGCCTTTTTTTAATTAAAGTGTATTGACTACTGAAGTGATAACAAGAACAAAAAAACTGGCAGGGGTGGGAAAAAGCATGGAAGGCAATAGGGAAGTTAGTGGCTTTTTTTAACATTTTCGCCCATCTTATTCTATATACGCCAACATACGAATAATGTTTATATAATTTCTCAATTTGATTCCTCCCTTTCCCTATTCATTTCACTTTTGAGAAGTGTGAGTTTTATTAGCACATAATATTGACCTAGGGTAAAGATATCTGAAAACCTGTTTCTTCTTATTGTTTTGGTAACTTTGATTCCAATCCGTGCTGCGTGTTGAATGGAAGGATAGAGATGTTATTCAAACTGGTAAAGTATGTTCAAATTATGGCTGCTCTCAAATTCTTCGACATTTACACTGAGGTAATAATTTTCCCAGAAGCACACGCTTCTGGGAAAATTATTAAGTTCTTATTATTATTAACTTTATTATTATTAAATTCTGTTTTTATACTGTGAAATACACTTTATAGAAAACGAAAGGCTACTGATTCCCTAAAAGAAAAAAAAAATAGATCTGTGTTTGATTGGACTTGAATTCTACCGCTCATTCTAATGGCTTGAACACGTAGCTGGGAAAATGCAAATAATTTGAATACATGGCTTAGGCACAAAGCTACACTTGACAGACCGGGGGAGGGGGTTGGGCAGAAGTTGTTTCCAGTAACTGTATTGTTTACTCTATACATAAAGTTATGATAATTGCATATATTTCTGAACATACATACCTAAATAAAAACTTGTTTATATGTGCCGTCTTGCCTAATTTGTAAGGAATAATTTTAAACCATTTATGTTGTCAGTTAAAAATTGCTCCTTAGTTTGGCGTAGCAGTAACATCGTCGTCTCGGTTTCGATACCTGGTGAAGACACATAGTGGTTCCGATCTCACTTTAAACTGTAAATCCAGTCTGCGATTAGTATAAAATTACGCACACGTATTGATATTAATTTTACAGAAGTGATGGTAATTTATTTCAATGTTTTGAAAAAGAAAAGGGTTACGTTACGGGGAAGTACCGCCCCTCCACAACTGTTATCACTTTGAAATGCCACCTAAGATTATATGAATTTCAGTATTTTTTTGTTCTGTATTGGTGGACCTCGAACCTTACTTTTATTGCCTTCTCTGACAATAAAATGAAGGAATGCTTCGGAAGACGAAAACAAATACAATGTTAGGAAGGTTTATGTGAGGAGGGGGATATTCTCCCGCCTAACTGCGGGATAAGCTCATTCCCTGGCATTTTTAACTTTTGATTTTCCACTAAGGATGGAAATTGATAGGTTGATATGTCAGGAAAGGATTGGATTGATTTGGTGTTTTAAGTCCACTTTATGCACAGTAAAGCTAATCGGGACTGGACCTACAGTTTATAGTCTGATCCGAACCACTATGTTCCTCCACCGGGAATCGAACCCGGGACCCCTTGATTACAAGGCGACAACGATACCACTGCGCCATCGAGAAGGCCTGATATGATGTCAGGAAAGAATAATTGATAAGTCACAAATGGGAGAGATGAAGCCAGACACTTTTCGTTTAGTCACAATTATATCCATAGAAAACACTTGTTTAGGACGTGATTCAAAACCGCCCACGGTTTGAACCAGAGACTAGTTCAATCTGTCCTTAATGACACTATACTTATATATTGTGATTGATGGTGAAACATGATTGATTATTGCAAACTGAAATCTGTCTTCTCTATTAGTGTAGAAAGCATGAAAATTTCGCATCATAAATTTTATTTATTAGAATAATACGTAAATGACAAGAACATGTTGCATTCTATTTTCTCTTCATTTCTTCAAATAAATGATATTATGAGAGGCATTCAAGTCAAGCCTGGAGTTTTGATTTTTCAGAATAACGGAACACATTTGGACGCATAGCAAATACTTTTATTTCTCATGTCATCCTCCTCTACACTAATGCACTAATTCCAGCGTATCACCGGTGCTTGGATACCAACAGCGTACAAAGATTTGTCGCTGTGTCTGGGCCTTGATGGGGCAAAGAAATTTCAAAGACAAATACGCGTATATATAAAGTGTGCCCATAGGTAACCATCCTTCGAAGTATCCAACTACTATAACAATTCCAGATAAAAGGATATACACTTGTTGCAGTTATCGGGAACACAAAATTGGTGACGTCATCTTAGCTTCACGCGCCTCATCTAAACTACGCACAATACTTGAGTTTCTTTAATTCCATAATCTAACACTCTTGTGAGTCTCCGTCTCTAAGCTCCCCAATAATCTAATATAGGCAGTGATTGAAAATGTTCAAACTGACCAGAATTTATTGGTGTGTGTGTTTTTCTGCAGGTTTGTTGGTAGAAATTTGCTCTCACCGAAGCAAATTCAAGCAGGGTTTTAAAGTAACAAGTTTTAATAACAGTTACTTTCTCGAGTAACCGTAAGTAGCTACTTTGTGAAACGATAAACTGTGCCTCGGTTACGTTTTCAGGTAGGGGCATGGGCGTTGTGAGAGGGCATCGAACAGGTACGGAAAAGATAAAGAGGCATTAGATCGAAAACATTGGGTTTTGAAAAGAAAATTGTTACGTCCTGAGGAAGCACCTGTAGTAACCAGGTTATGTTTTTCATACTTTACTTTTTTATACACTTTCTTCCCAAAACTTAGAGTGTTATGTGATAGGCAAACAACAGACAGTGTATGAGTAAAATATCCATCCAACCTTTAAAGCTTTCTCTTGAACGAGGTGTGTAAACGTTAAGAGCGTAGTAGAAAACTGCACGTTTCATTGCACGAACTGTATGAAATGTAAAAAGATAATGAAGTCAGTTGTGCTGCATATTCACTCATCTGGTGGATCAAGTAGAATAATACTAATAAAATACTAATGATAATACTAATATTAATAAATTTTGAATGAAACGAGAATATTTTTATTAGTATTAAATAGATATTGTGTAATAATCATAACCATGATGATCGTTATTATTATTATTTTTGGTCCTCTCAGATTGCGAAGTGGAAGCGTCATCGACTTGTAATTAAGGGGTCCAGAATTCGATTCCCGGTGGAGGCATTTAGTGGTTCGGATCTCACTTTAACTGTAGATCCGGTCCCGATTAGACATTCTGTGCATAAAGTGGACTTAAAACAACAATTCAATCAAACTGTTCAATTCTATATTATTTCTACTATAGATTGCTGACCTCGCATCACTTTTTTTTTGGCGACGACGATAGTAAGGAGTTTATTAATAAAAAAAAAACTATGATATGCTCAATTTTTTTTAAGTTAATAGTTATTTGCAACGTGGATTTTTGAATGATGTGGTTATTCAGGTTCACTTTGACCTTTATGTCTATTTTCATGGGCGTTTATTATAATTTATTGAAAATGAATGTGAAGTCAAGGAAAGTTTGCCTTCAGTTCAAGCATGTTACACGTTCTACGAGGTTTAGCTTATCTGCAAATAACGTTGTTACTCTTTAAAGTAACGGTAAACTTTGGAAATCGGTTAAATTCCATTAAAAGGTAACTGCCTTAGTTCCTTTTGGGGCAAAATAATACAACTGGCTTGCTTTTACGAAGTAACTTTACAAAGTCTGAAAGCAACAAGCACACGATATTTCATCTGTCTTTACGCTGGAGAGGATAAGTTGCTATTAAAAAAATTCAAGTCGGTTTTCAATAATTCATTTTCATTTCTGTCACATGTTGGAAAACAGTTGGCTACATTAAAATTTATACGTAAAAATACTCGTAAAGGGAGATTCGAACTTTAAACGAATCGTTATTTTATTAGCTCAAAATACTCTACTATTTCGCCATTAGCAAAGTTGATCTGTATGCTTCATATATACTCACCTAGCTTTGTGGCAGATTGGTTGTCGGCCTCCTTGGCGGAGTGGTTACCATAGCTCGCTACTTAGCCAGGGGTCACGGGTTCGAATCCCCGCTAGGTTTTGGATGTATGTGTTTGTCTGAAATGACAATACAGTAAAATACAGTAAAAATTCACATGAGTGAAAGTTTGAGAAATGTGTGAATGACGGGAGGATACTGATTGGTTAGCACATTACGCTAGGGTGCCAGGGGTACCGGGTTCGAATCCTGGCCTGGTCATCGATGTTTGTGAGTGTCCATTCATCAATTTCATTATTGCATCACTCATCCTCATCTTCGCAAATTAGCCAAAAGTCGCACAAGAAGCGAAGTAAAATAAAGCAATTCAATCAATGAATCAATCAGCTTTGTGTTTTAACTATTGATAATAAAATACTTTGGGAAAATAATGTAAATTAACAAGCTCTTCTTAGATTGCCGCCCGGTGATTTTGTTGAATTACTGCGTTGTGTAATCTATGAACTTCCCTTTCTAAACAGAAAAACAAATTGATGATATCGAATAAAAATGATCATTTTCACAGGATTCAAATTCCTCTGCTCTACTGGCAGACGCGTTATCAATCTTGCATTGACATTCTTCACTGTAGTGTTGAGTTACAATCGTATTTTTAAAATATATAATCACATGTTCTTTGAAAGTAATAAATCGTTCATTCCTCTCGAAATCCATGCAAACATGTATTACTCCATATATATTCCCTTCGGTGAATGCTGTTAGAGGAGTGTTGTGAGCACGCAAAAACCGGTTCTGCAGCTTGCGTGGGTTTTCAAGCGCGCTAGATGTTCATTGCAGACACCACTTGGATCGTACCCAGCGACAGCGTCCTACCTGCATGGAGGTGAAAATTTTCCATTGTCTGGGAATACAAATGATTCCTACTGTACATACTATATACTACACTATATATAGTACATGTATATACTACAGTAGCTCCAGCCGGTGTGCACATGTTTGGAATGCGGGATGTTGATTGTGTAAGGCGTGACTGTATTTTTAACATGTAGCGTAATATTCAATGAACGTTGCAGAGATAGAAAAGTTAATGGAAAAACATTATGAATATTCCTTTAATGGCATGAAGTTTCCAATATGGATTTTTACTCTACATTAAAGGAAAAGGTCTAAATATGGGCCCCTCTTTTTATGTTGTCATTTTCGGAGGAAAAAAATTAATATATGAAGCACCTGCCTTTAAAATGCATATCTATGAAATATATACTTAAATTGAATAGCATGATAAAGTATAGAAGGTCTCCATTTTTTTTAAAAAAAAGCAATTTCTAAAAAATGGTAAAATGATGTATTTCAAAATTGTAGTCTAAATATGGGCTACTAGTGGCAATATCACAAAAAGCAATTAAAATTTATAAAAACAGTCATTTATCGCTAAAACATTACAAAATTCATTTTTATGAATAATCTGTTGTTTTGAAAATCACGTGGAATGTGAAAAATCGAAATTAAGAAAAACATCCAAATATTTGCTGAAAATGTGATCTCAACATTAGACCTCAAGTCATAGCCCATATTTAGACCATCACGCTATTTTTCTTCTTCAATTTATTTTCGCTCTCTGTGGTACATATTTCACAAACAAATCATGGCATTATAAAATCCCACATTTGTTTTATCTACCACTAATATCATAACGTATACATAGCAGATGAGAATTCAGAAAACGCTGAGTTAAAACATACCTGCGAAAAGTTTTCGGAAGTCGCAATTCTATAACAGCGTCCAAGGCCGAAACTAACCAGCACTTTCTCTTGCGAATTGGCGCCGCAACCTTTGTCCTTGACATATAACCAGTTCCCATAGCCTCTACCAGGCTGCAGCACTCGAAAGGGCTGATAACTCCAAAATCCATTTTTAAATCTTCGCCCATATTTAGACCTTCTCCTCTATATTATTTGAATGCACAAGTACACAAAATTATACGAAGACAGGGAGGTTTACATTAATTAATATGATGATAGGGCTATACTTGTCAAAAATAATTGAAACAAAATGCTATACACAAGGAATTATTACGCCAAAATTCTTTGCAACACGTAATGGTTGAAATCAATCATCTAAATAAGAGTGAAATCATGTACTTGGCTTCTGAAATGGATTATTTTGTGTATTATTTTGGTCTCTTAATAGGCGGTATTATACCTCAAGATAATGTTTACTTGTTCCCGCAGTTACCAAAAGAGCACTTGTATATTGCTGGAGGCACTAATAGCTGAGCATTTGTTCAGTGAGAACCTAAATCCAAAACACCATTTTCTTACCCATATTCGCAAGTAATGAATAACATTGGATCTGTGGTAAATATTTGGTACATGCATTTTGAAGCCAAACAATGAAAAGTTATGCACATGTTGTTGTTTCAAGGCCAAACATAACACATATTTTAACATTAACAAATTTACTACAAATTTATTTTAAAGCTCTTATTAAAAAAGGATTACATATAAAAGTTGCTTGTAGGCACAGAGACAGTATTGATGATAAAGACACTTCAAAATAATTTCAGTCAGACTACCACTTGATTTAAAGAAGGCATAGATTCTTTTTGGCCCTCAACCTTTGAATGTTTCCAGCAATCTAAAACGAAAAAAAGAAAACATAAAATATAGTTTGCTGGTTGGTTGGTCAGTTTAGAAAATTCTACGTAATAATGTTGCAAATTGTAGGAGACACTTCAAAACACTTATGACGAACTTGAACCAGCATTTTGGATCGTGGAAGTTCAAAACTATAAATATTTATCCCCTCCCCTCAAAAAATTACAAAATCCACTTTCCCTCCTTGTCAGGCTGAACCACAGTGATTCAGAGTATTCCAAGCAAGTTGTGATGTATCTTCACCACCTAGTGCAGTGGTTCAATAAAAGTTGAAATCCGGCCCAAACGATTAACCCATTTCTATTTTTTTACACTTTATACATTCATTTGCACCATAGATGTTCAAATATGAATAAATAATGGCATAAATATAAAGAATAAAAGCTTGTTATATCTAGGCTTGTTGACAAATGTAAAATTGGAATTAAATTATTTGGTAACCACTGGACCTCTTATCAGGTATGATTGATGTTAGGGCCTAGTACCCAGCCACAGCCCAGCAATTTAGAGTACTGGCCTAGTGCACAGTGGTCTATAAAACATAGGGTGCGTTCCGAAAGTCTTAACGAAACGAACGCATTCAACGAAAATAACTAGGCTCATGAATCTGGTGAAACCAGTTATTTTACAGACTTATAGCACACTTATGGTGAAAATGCAGGCACAAAGTTTTGTTTTAGAGAAAGTTTCCACATGGCGTCTAGCGGAAGGAATGTCCTTATGGCAAAAATAAACTCTACTTTGGACACTGTTACTCACGTTAATCACATGTGAGAAGAACAGTTAAGTCATATTCATCTTGTGCATGTGGCTCCATATCGCTATCTGTTAAAATTATAATACATTTTCCGAACTAGTGGAGTTTGAATCCATCAGCATGCGTGTTGTCTGCAGGCAGTAGACGATTCTCACCGAAAAACTAGCCTCCTGGCCCGTTCGTTTGGTGAACCTCGTTCTTTCACGAGACGCACGGAATGCGACTTTTGGGACAGCACGGAAGCACTTATGGGACAGACTCGTTTAACGCGTTAAACTCTTGCGACTTTCGGAACGAGCCCAAAATTTCCTTCTCTCAGAAAAAAAATATCTGTGCAAGCGCACTTTATGCCTAGACATGAAAATTGAAACTGAACCTGCACCGTGCCTTTATTGGGGATTGAATGTGGAACACCTTGATTAGAAGGGTTCACAAGGCATTACTTCGTCATCAGGGAGGACCATTCTTTCATGTAACTTTCATCAATATGCTGGTATTTTTACAAAAGCAATAATAGCAATTGCAAGTAATTCTGGTCTCAACAGGTTGGATTAAAACAGTGCTTGAAGTGAGAGGGAGATATGGGGGTATCCCCCAGCTAACATAAATTCTTGCAAGGCATTCCCCAGCTGATTCCCAGGCCCAACTAGCACCCCATCCTCCCAGCCAGTTAAAATTTTCGACATCTTGTGCTGCATTAAATCTTAAATCTTCCTTCATTATGTAAATGGAGTGTGCATATGTATTCAAATGTAAAAATGTAAAAGGTGTACAAGTAAGAGTAGTTAAGTTTCCAATTTCCAAAAACATCTAACCAGTTGATATTAACATTCGCTTTCAATTTTATAACATGAAACTATAAATTTGGCACACTGAACTCTGTTACAGACTGGTTGGCATGGTGCGCTACAACCCCAGGTGTAGAGAGTTTGGAAATCCTGGCCTAGACATGGGTGTTCTTTGTAATCAAATTATATTGTACATAAGAAGCACAAACACGTGAAAGTTTGTTTTAAGTTCATTTTTTGTTCAGATAAGGACTCAAAGTTTTAAAATGGAAAGTCAACCACTGTTCAATATGTCTCCATTGAGAATCAAACCTGTTATGCCTTAATTACAAGACAAGTGTTACTATTATGCCACCTGGTATGCACACACACACACACACACACACACACACACATACGTGCATATGCTACCTTGTGGGGACTCTGTTAGTGCACATACACTGTGGGGACCGGGGGAAATCACAGTCGTAGTCTGATGTGTTTGTTGAAATTATGTGACAAATAACACAGTAAAACTATAAACTCCCGAAAATTAAAAGTAACCTACATTGTGAGCAAATTATACAAGAAAAACGTTTCCTATCCTTGTGGGGACACCAGTACCCACAAGGCCTGTGAAATCAGGTGGCCTCGGGTCCCCACAAGGTCCATTAGATTCATGAAAATTTGCACATACACTCCATACACACGATTGATTCTGTACAGACGCTGTGGGGACCGATGTGTAAATAAGTTTGAAAATGCTACCCTGTTGGTACTTGAGAATAAAAGAGAGGAAATACTTTTAGTCTCTGTCGATTTTTGCAGTTTTTGTCGTTTATGATATTTTTCATAAAAAAACCCGTAAATACTTGTCCTGCAGAGAATAAATCACTGGAGAAACAGATGTTACATGAAATAGGAGACATCTGACGGTGGATGTAATTAAATGACTGACAAATAAAGTTAGCAAAATAAGTATACTAACGAGTGTTGTGCTATTTTGGGAAGAAATGCAAACTTCTGTGTTTTAACATCAAGACAAAAAGTAAAAAGCTACATAGCACGCGTATTACAAATAATAATGATGATAATAATAATAATAATAATAATAATACCACCACCATGTGATATGATGTGGAAATCTTGCAGAGGGATATAGGACTTGAAATTGATTCAATAAAGTTCCGAGTTCGATTATTTTCTTCCAGTGTCCCTTCATCAATTTTATCTAATCGTCACGATTAACCCAAAAAGCCAGAAAGATACGATGCAAAATGTGATATATATGCAAAGTATCTTTCATTGTTCTCACAAACTATTTGTGTTTAATTTATATACATTTCGAATCATGCTTTGCTTTAAGTTAAATGTTAATTTTTATCTCAATTTAATTAAACATTACAATGCTGACCAAGGGATGAAACATGGCTCAACGGTGTTACTACATTAAATTAGTTAATAATTTAAAAAGTGCTTTTACAAGGAATATAACTTCTGATGGAAAATCGAGTAGTATCCATACAACGTTGTTATCTTCCATTGAAGAAATATATAGTGCGCTCAAGGGTAGAAATGTTCCAAGCGGAAGCGGGAGGGGTGTATCATGGGCAAAGTCAATATATTTTTCAAGGAAGCTAAAATGTAGCTTTACACGCCATGAAAATACTAACAGTAACTGTTATTATTATTATTGATTTATGTACATTTCTAATTTATGATAATATATTATTCTTTTATGCATTATTTACATCTCACAAATTCAATCAATTTACTTTATGTGCTCGGATGCTTTGAAATAAGGAAGTCATGGCTTCAATTCGCGATAGAAATTCGATATACGTTTAAGAAACTTTTCGCTCCACAATCTTACCTTTTTCTTGTTGAAGTGTATTATGTGCTCACAAGGTATATTACTGCCGATCCAAAGCGAGTAGTGTCCCCACAAGCATGATATCTTCTGTTGAAGAAGTGTTTGATGTTCTCACAAGGTTTATTACTTCTGATGCAAAGTGGGTAGTGTCCCCACAAGGTTGTTATCCTCTGTTGAAGAAGTGTATGATGTCCTCACAAGGCTTATTACTTCCGATACAAAGCGAGTAGCGTCCCCACAAGGTTACTATCTTCTGTTGAAGAAATGTATGATGTCCTCACAAGGTTTATTACTTCTGATGCAAAGTGAGTAGTGTCCCCACAAGATTACCATGTTCTGTTGAAGAAGTGTATGATGTCCTCACAAGGTTTATTACTTCTGATGCAAAGTGAGTAGTGTCCCCACAAGGTTACTATATTCTGTTGAAGAAGTGTATGATGTCCTCACAAGGCTTATTACTTCTGATGCAAAGTGAGTAGTGTCCCCACAAGGTTACTATCTTCTGTTGAAGAAGTGTATGATGTCCTCACAAGGCTTATTACTTCTGATGCAAAGTGAGTAGTGTCCCCACAAGGTTACTATCTTCTGAGGAAGAAGTGTATGATGTCCCCACAAGGTTTATTACTTCTGATGCAAAGTGAGTAGTGTCCCCACAATGTTACCATATTCTGTTGAAGAAGTGTATGATGTCCCCACAAGGTTTATTACTTCTGATGCAAAGTGAGTAGTGTCCCCACAAGGCTACTATATTCTGTTGATGAAGTGTATGATGTCCTCACAAGGCTTATTACTTCTGGTGCACAAGTGAGTAGTGTACCCACAAGGTTACTATATTCTGTTGAATAAGTGTATGATGTCCTCACAAGGCTTATTACGTCTGGTGCACAAGTGATTAGCGCCCTCACAATGTTGTTATCTATGTTGAGGAAGTGTATGATGTCCTCAAAAAGTACAGGGAGGCTTAAAAATTTTCGAAGGAAGGAGGGGCGACATAACACATGGCTAAAATCAATATTTCAGTCAAGGAAGCTACAAGTTAGATAAAACTAAATTAATGCTTACTGGAAGAAAGCAATGTTTCGTTTCTTTTCCTTATGCCTCAGGCCTCCCCGATGGCGCAGTGGTAGCGTCGTCGCCTTGTATTCAAGGGGTGCTGGGTTCGATACCCGGTGGAGGCACATAGTGGTTCGGATCCTACTTTAAACTGTAGGTCCAGTCCAAATTTGCTTTACTTTGCATAAAGTGGACTTAAAACACCAACTCAATCAACACTATGTCAGTGTTATATCTAAGGAGAAGGCAACTGTGAAGTCATTATGGCGGGGAAACAAATATGTTTTGTTTTTTATCGCTTTGGAAGATTCCTTCCACTGCAACTGCTTACTCATGATATCCGATTAACTGTAAACATGTTGAAGGGAAAGAACGGCGCCACATATCATGGAGGAAGAAGAAGGAAGTGAAGGCACAGTGTATGATCCAGTGGGTAAAGCAGGCTGGTCATAGCGATTTTTTTATTTTAATGCAAGTGTCATTTTTCTCTTCGGTGGGTCCTTTCGGCGGTACGAACGTTCCAAAGAGTCCGTTTTTATTACATTGCTCTCTGTGGTAAAACCACGCGTCCTAGGGGTGCAAGGAACACATATTGAGACCAAAGCAACGTCATCAAAACACGAAGCCTTCGGTTGGCAGAACCGACATTTCAACTGATTCAAGTACTGATCGGCGATATATCGCGATATTGAGGAACTATCGTCCAGGCAATATTAACTAGACCATATATCGTCACGATATTTTTGCGATATATATTGTAGAGAGGGAGACGATATATCACCCATATCACGATACGGAAATAATATCGTATCGTCTGCGACGATATTTTCTTGACGATATATCTCGATATCAAAATTCCGATATTGTACATCCTTAGATTCAAGTCCAATTTATGCACAGATGTTAATCAGCCCGCCTCTGCATCGGATACGATATTTGTTTATTAAAGTTTACGTATTCTGGTTATTTCACGTCAGGAACATGGTGATTGAACAAACACAATGACTAGGATTCGAACCTGGGACCTCTGACATACTACCAGTCGCAACGGAAAGCAGACTTCAGTTTGCGGGATCCAGAAGTCCTGTCCCGGGAAACTTCGGGAAATGATTTCCTTACTTTCTGGATTTCCGATAGGTCAGGAATTTAAAATGATCGCGAAATAAGAATTCTGGATATACTTAATTATGGGAAGGGAAATCTTCTAGAAATGGCATCAAAATACCAAAAATAATTTCTTTGGGGACAAAATGTGCATGGAACTCAATAATTTCAGGAGTGTTAGGAAATTCTGAACATTACCCATCCATAAAAGTTTCTGAACTAGTCGGGAAATACCTACGTGAAATTTTCTGTCCTGAAGATCGGGATAGTTTTATAAACCGTATCGATCCCGTCCTGGACCCATAAACTCCGATCACTCACACCCATAAAGTAAAAAAAACAGTTTTTTAAGTCCACTTTAAGCACAGTAAGGCTAATCGGGACTGGACCTACAGTTTAAAGTAGGATCCGAACTACTATGTGCCTCCACCGGGTATCGAACCCAGCACCCCTTGGATACAAGGCGACGACGCTACCACTGCGCCATCGGGGAGGTCTGAGGCATTAGGAAAAGAAACGAAACATTGATTTCTTCCAGTAAGCATTAATTTTGTTTTATCTAACTTATAGACCTATTTCATTTGATGATTTTTGGTCTTTCCATTAATTTATAGTGAACGAAAATATTCTGTAAATAATTTGAAAAATGTAAATAGTTAGGTCGACTTCTGTGGCAGAGAAGTAAGTGTAGCGCCAGAATTCCTGGATTCGAATCTTTGTCAAGGCATAATGTGTTTTTGTCTTTCCATCTATTTCACAATTTTATCCTTGTCGTCGCGATTAGCTAAATTAGCAGAAAAGCGACGTAAAAATACAGACGGAATTAGTTTGATATTTTCTCAAACAGCACATTTGCAAGGGTCATTCAGGGTTGGCCGACCAAGACTACAACTCCTACAAGGACAAAACTACATGAGTTTTTTAAAGGAATCTCCCTGAGCATACAGCCATAACTGCTATCAATGTGTCAGTTCCGTGAGTTATTTGGCGTTGAAGAAAATAGACTGCTGTCATAGCCACCGCAAGATATCTTGATTTTTTTCTTGTCAGTGCTTCATCTGTCTAAAATTTCTTCTCTCTCATATTATCTTTAAGTGGCTCAAATAAATCTGATATTCACTAAGAGCTAAGCCCGGAGTGTAAGAACATGAAGCAAAACCCTTTCGGAGAGTTATTGCTGTCAAATTGACCATGTGGGGAAATTATGGTGAAGGATAACATTTGCAGACAACATCAACGTCTTATTTATACAAATGTCATTATACGGCACCCTTCATCAATGTGCAGGAAAACTTGGCATAAATCATGACCCTTTCCCCAAAAATTTACATAAAGAGCACCTTGCATGTCCCAGTCGGACAAATGTGTCCACGCTGTTTATTCGTGAGAAACTAGCGTTCTTCGCCAAGCTGTTGAGATCATTCGTACACTCTTGCCCATTCTCCGGCAGTTTTATCGTTCTCCTATTTATAATTGCACATTACACTATACCGAAAGTCACTGGTAGATGAATTTGCTTAGTTTGATTGATTGATTGGTTTTAAGTCTACTTTATGAACAGAAAGGCTAATCGGGACTGGAGCTACAGTTTAATGTGGGATCCGAACCACTGTGCCATGTGCCTTCACCGGATATCGAACCCGGGACTTGATTACGAGGCGACAACGTTACCACCGGGGAGACCCTGAATTTGCTTAGTGTCTCGTACAGTCGCTAACTAGTCAACCGACCGTCCCTCACAAAAACGCGGCGCAGCAAATGGAAAAACTGTAGCAGAGGGAAGTTTATAATCGCAAGACGTTGATCCCCGTAACTAGCAACAGTCACCTGAAAAAAGAATCATCTGAAGCGTCGCCACGAGTACTGTTGGCTAAATGTAAGATGTTAGGGAGGAGAGCTCTCGTTTTATGACAACTGTAGAGGAAATTGCAATTTAGTCGCATACGTCCTTCGATATTTTCTTCTTATGCCACAGTAATGATATCCCCCAGTTAAGAAAATTCTAACAAAGCATCCACGACAAGGATAATTTGCATAGGCATTCCTTCACCTACCGCATTTTTTCAAAATTGATCCATACAACTACAAGCATCCCCATATCTTTTTCCCAAACTGGGCAAGGATTTTCACTTCGAGCACTTGGGGGCAGGGTAATATTTCATATCATAAAAAATTACCGTGACATTTTATTATTATTATCATTATTGTTGTCGTTGTTTTACAAATCATAAAATTTAAATTTAATTGAAAATACCGTGGCGTTGTTGCTAAGTTCAGACTTGAGTCCTCTATTTAAATAGAAACTGGATTCGACTTGCTTCCTTTCCATAAACTTTAATATTTATTTTAGGAACAGTTCAGTGTCTTTTTGTATTTTTTCGCGATGTGTATATCAGAGACTAGGGTCAACCCGATGGCGTAGTGGTAATGGCGTGGCCTTGTAATGAAGGGGTTCCGAGTTCGGTAGTCGGCGGAGGCAACCAAAACTTCGGATCCCACTGAAAACTGTCGGTCAAGTCCCGATTAGCCTATCTGTGCATAAAGTGGACTTAAAAACAAAAACGCAAATATCAGAGACCGCTAAGTCTGATATCTTTCAAGACACACCTTGTCCATGTTTTCACGCAACAATTTCACTATTCAAATGATATTAGGTGTTCCCAGACATCTCAGGTAGGTGAAGTGCTTCACTGTCCCCCCCTTTCCCAATATGAGCGCGAATGCTAACATCCTACAAATTTTGGAGTAAGGAAAGAAATAAAAGCTCATTAAAAATAATATGGGTTATATTTAAAGATTCGTATTTTGCATTTCTGATTTTAACAAAAGTTTTAGCATATTTAAGAATATTTCAGTCAGAGGCGCAACCAATAATTTTTGTTTGTGGGGCAACCACTAGGATGAACGAATCAATAATAATAACAACACGATTGTAATTAGTATTACTATTTTTATTATTAATAATAGAAGTAGTACCAAACATTATTATTCACGCAATAAGGGGGGTTAGAAGTCGGCGCCCAAGCAATAGTGTTGGATCAAACTATTTGAAATATTTTTTCAACACTTTCATTTTCATTAGCTAATAATGAAAAACAAGCACACAAACTGAATTTTTGAACGACAGAGAATGCATAACGAATATAATTCTTATTGCGAGCGAAGTGAGCAAGAAAATTTTTAGAACCAAAATTGTGAAAACTGAAAATAATATAGATTCTCTTTTACATATTTTTTTTCATTTGGATCGTTCGGCTCCTAGGGCTGACTCCCGCCGCCCCTCTAGCTACATACGGCTCTGAACTTGATGAGACTGTAAGAAAATTAAGTATTGCGAGCAAGAAAAATACGAAATGTATTTTTATTTGTATAAAATTTGAAATAAAGTGGCGTAGTTACCCTTTTCTCCCCCGCTGCAGGTGCCTTGGCCGTCTAGAAGAAAAAATGCAAGAAATACGTGAAAACATATTCCATATTGAGTATCCTTTTGTCCTGTTACTCTTAGAGTCTGCCAGTCTTGCTTTTCTTTTACTTCAATGTTTGACCCCCCCTTTCCCCCAGAATGGATTTTCGTCCAAGGTTGGGGGCAATGCCCCTGCCCTCGGTCGTTGCGCCACTGATTTCAGTTATGTCTGTAGAACATAATTTAAAACGCCGTATTGCTACTACTTTGAGGGGAAAAAATTCAAGAAGCGCCTTCTGTGGATGGCTCCCTAGTCCCCCTTTCCTATCCCTCGCTAGGGGCTTGAAAATAATAAACGTGTATTCATTCATATCATTAATTTACAGACTGTGTTGCGACAATATATTTCTTTTGTTTGCTGCGAAGAAAAACACAACGTTTATGTGCGAAAATATGAAAAAAAAATAATTTATATGTCACTCACAAAATACTACAGGGACTACCCGGTTTGAAATTTTAAATACCGAGATCCGGAATTTCTTGCACGATGAATAATATTGATATCTCATTGTTTTCAAAGGAGGTATGAGTTCGACGGGACGATCCCGTCCCCACGATGTCTAAAATTGACAAAAAATCACATATTATGCAAAATGTCGGTGCTTGGGGGAGGGTAACCGTGGGTAAGGCGCCAGAAAATCTAGCTGGTTATATTTTTCATTATTGACAATGTAATTGTTTTTGGAAAAAAATAAACTCGTTGGAATCATTACGAATATTAGATATCTGAATTCAAAAACATCTGAAACACTTGAACGTGGATCGATCTCAGGAAGAAACCCATTGGAACAGAGGCGCAACCACGAATTTTTGTTTGGGGTGGCAAGTGCCAGGATAAATATGCCATATTAATAATAGTAATAATGCTAATAATAATAATGTTAATAATAATAATGTTAATAATAATAATGTTAATAATAATAATAATGTTAATAATGTTATTATTATTGATTTTGCCATATTTTACTTTGCTTATTGTGCTACTTTTGGCTAATTTGCCAAAATGGGGATGAGTGATGATTTCATGAAATTGATGAATGGACACACACTCACAAACATCCATGCCCAAACCGGAATTCGAACCCGGCACCAACATTATTATTATTATTATTATTATTATTATTAGTAGTAGTAGTAGTAGTAGTAGTAGTAGTAGTAACAAAGACATTATTACCCTCGTAAATTATGCAAGAAGGGGGTAGAAGTTGGCGCTAAAGCATTTGTGTTCGAACAAACGATTGAATTATTTTTCAACACTTTCAATTTCACATTGACAATTGCATTCCAAATATAATTATTTTTTACATTAACATGTATAACTTTAGTGAACGATATGTGTTTCACATATCTTCGGTGAAGGGATGAAGTGACGTATATTGATTTTTACGATTTTTTAAGAGAGAGATTTAAAGTTTTTCGTTCAACATAATACCGTCGTGCTCATTTGATATTTATTATATCAATTGCAAATTTTGTACAATAAGTGTATGATTGATGTGAAATCTGGGGAAAAGTTACATTTTGAACATGTTTTCATTTCTGCTGGAAGAAAAATTTTGGAATGTGCTTGAATCACTTACACCCCTTCGCCTTTTCATTTCAAAGATTGTGATTAAAGTTACGCCCTCCTTACATTTTTTTTAAAATGATCTTTTTGGTATGTAGAGATAAATTTATTAATTTTCCCGTTAATATAAAGTATTTAATAATAGTTGTATTGATTTCATACCTTTATTTAAAAGTGATCCATACATTCACGTCTATTTACCCATTGCTGTTGAAAATAGTAGTTAAGAGAAGTTAATAAAATACAGAAACTTAATAATGGTTTATCTTTCATGCAATTCAAGATATAGTAACACTTCAGTACAAAGAAAATATGAATTCTGGTTGTACTTGTAACTAAGAATAACTATGGGACTTTGAAGGCTCGTACAATAGAATATTTTTAATATTTTTTTTAACGATATTCAGTGTGGAAGATTTTCGTAGAAATACACAAACTCAGGTTCTCTCACTACAGGTGTATCTCCTTCACATAAAGACACCAAATCTGCATACATCTGTAGTGAAATCCTTGGTGGATGTGAGTGAAGACACTTTGGAGTTTTGGTGAATATAACTTTCCTTTGCAGCGAGATACTTCAATAAACCCATTTAAATGGCTGTCCTTGAAATAAATTTTATCTGGTTGATCCTTGATCACCATTAGTTCTCGTATGCCTGTTCAGTCAATTCCTTCACCATTATCATCCTTCCTTACAGATAGGATCCTCAGATTTGATGCGACATCTCGGAAATCTAAGAAATTCATGCATCGAAGGGAATGCTCAGTGTATGGTTTATCAGATCGCACAAGTCTAAAAATTGGTAGCAGCTGAGCTGGAATGAATACATTTCCAGTTGATTTTAGTGCCTTCATTCTGTCCGTGGTACGATTAAAAGAAATTGAAATTGATGACACTGATATGCTGAGCCATAGTAACAGTGTAGAGCATCATGGCTGCAACTATTGAGTTTTTATTTTTCCTTTACAACCTTCAGCGAACAAGTAAATTTCTTCAACCTGTTTTACATCCAATTGATGAAGAAAATTGTTTAGGCAAGTGAAGATTTTCGCATGCACCTCTGTGGGTCGTGGGTCACTCCTACGTGCCAAACAAAACAATAGCATTCCCTTGTCTTCAGATCATACAGTGTAAAATTGTATATTCATAATCGTCTTTTATAAAATAACTTTATTTCATTTGAAATGGGAAGATAAATGACTTGCTGCAACTGAAACACTGCAGCAACAGTCTTGCATTGAAAGTCTGATGTGTCTTTAGCTTCCATTTTCTTCTTTCTTACAGTATCTATCTCGGCGATATGTTTTTGATACTTATCACCTAGTTCGATCTTATTCGACTCATCTCCTTCCAGAAAGTTGCTACACAGACCGCACGTATCCTTTTCGGTCAATGAAAAGAAAGGTTCATGCTTTTGAATATCTTTCTGTATGTCTGATAAGTTGGTAAAGGGGTGATGTTCTCTTTATGATCCTAAATAAACATTCTATACATTTTGCTTTTAGGCAGATCCGAATGAAGATATTGTCTTTTTGTATCTTTCCTGCAGTAGTGAGATTCTACTCTTGGGGCCGGACCCTGTGGTCGAGTGCCCGGCCCCCGTGGCGGAGTGGTTAGCACATCGCGCTGCGACGCCAAGGGTACCGGGTTCGAATTCCGCTCGCGCTTGGTTGTTTGTGAATGTCCATTCATCAATTTCATCACTCATCCCCATCTTCGCAAATTGGCCAAGAGACACAAAACGCGAAGTAAAATAAACTAAATTAAATCAATCAATCAATCAATCAATCGACTCTTGGGAATCTCTTTATGAGTTTTACATCATATTCTCTATTATTTTGTCCCTTTCCAGTAGGCTCTGAAGTTTTCCTCCTCTTCTCTCTTTCTCAATGACATCTTCTTTTGGCTAGAGCAGTTCGCATTGTTTTCTCTGATATTAAAAATGTGTTTAGAAACATGGTTTTACACACTGATACTACTTCTCTTTCCTTCTATGGTAAAAAGTAATGATTTGTTTTTAATCTTCGAGATTCTTCATTTTGCGTAGTTTTGTGGTTACCGTCTGAAACCTTTACATATGTGTTGACGAATTCTCGTTGAAGCTGAAGGTCGTCACTTGCATAAAAGTCCTTAAAAAATTCATGTCTGTCCGCATCTGTGATTTTAAAGCATTCTTTACCAAACTTTTCTCATTTTCCATCACATTTTTCTTTCAGATTTCTCCCTGGAACTAACTTTTTTGTGCATGGACTAACGTATGATTCACCTTTGTTTCATAAATCTTATATAAATTTATATAATATTTCGTAATATATCTTGTTTCCCGATATAAGCTTACGCCATTACGCGCCTTCATTTCTTAGCAGCCACTGAAGAAACTTCGCAGATATCTTTATGCAGAAAATTTCAAGATACGCCAATTGCAGGGTGCTTAAATCTCCGGAACCAGTGGGAATTCAGCCACGAAATTTTGACAGAGGAGGTAGTCATAAATCAAAAACGCAATTTTTCGAGTTACGCCACTTCACCCCTTCACCGACGATATATGCAACATGGAGCGATGTGGACACTAAATTGTGTGCATATTCAAAGTTTATTTAATACATATTATATACAACTTATATTATTTAAATCCATTAGGCAACCAATTCATCCATCTCACAATAAACCAACAGCAAAAATTACATAAATTGTCTGCACGCTCCCTTTCCTCGAAACAATTGTTCATGCATTTAAAACAAAATCAATTAAGACAAGTCTTATATCTCTGTCTGGTAATTTACAATGCATTACAGAGAACAATGATATATTGCGAGCAAAGCAAACAAGAAAATTATTGAATTCAATTTTTTTGCAGGCTGAAATCAATATTGGTTTAATAGGGCTCAAACAATTTCACGAGACGCCAATGCATTCTCTCTCTTACAACTATTGTGCCTCCCCGACAGGGACGGCGACAGGGGTGGGCACGGATGGACAATTGCCTACCCAAAAATTGCTGTGCCAACCCAATCAAATTCAATAAATATATACTCTTGGGAGAATGCGAAAGGTCTCATAAAGAAGTTTATTATGGTGTTCACTTCATGTATATTTTACTTGTGAATATTATCTATATTACAGACAAGTTCACATATTATCATTCAATAAAAAGCTTTGCCGAAACACTGATTTCGTGAATAGGTTTACAAAAGTCAGAGTAAATAATAAGTTGAATGGGATTAATTTAAGCTTTTCTTTCAACTTCCTTAATTTTATCATTGGAAAGCGAAAGGAATTTCCAAATCTTTTGAAACAAAAAATGTGATCTAATGCCCACTTGTATGCTTAAGCAGCCAGTAGGCTTAGGAGGCTTTATGAGAGGAGCAAAATTGTGCAGAATATGATCAAGATTAGAACAAGATTATGGGCCTGAGAGCTGCAGCTTCTGACCTTCACAGGGATGATGCATCAAATTGCTTTGAAAATGTGCCACATAATGAAAAGAAATAGATACTTGAAATGTGGCAAAAATATAGAAATATAATTAACTGTCTGCCATAACTTGGCCAAAAAGTTGTAACTGAAACTGAGTGTAGAAGGGGTGGAGTGGAGTTGCTTGATGTTGCCAACTCCGGCCTTCCGGCCTGGGTATGATTAAGGTGATCTGCTAAACAAATAAAAACCTCTTCTTCGCATTGCTTCCTCCTGCAACACACAAAGTTGTTTAGTTAGATCTATATTGAAATACTAAGACAGAGGTAATTTGATACGTCCCTTTCATCATCACGATTTTATATACCTATAATTTCTAATTTCGATATCGTATCCAAAATAGATATAATAATTTTATATTCATTCTACTAATAAGAAGCTCACAAAAATAGATTTTGATAAAACAGCTCCGTAGGTTTGAAAAATAGCTGCAGAATTAGTAATGACTTGATGAGTTAGCTATTGTATTAGGAATCTTCTTAAATGAGTTGTTGTTGTAAGTCCACTTTATGCACAGATAGGCTAATCGGGACTGGACCTACAGTTTAAAGTGGGGTCCGAATCACTATCTGCCTCCACCGGTTATTGAACCCGAGACCGCTTGATCACAAGGCGACGACTTTACCACTATGCCATAAGGGAGGCAAAAAATCTTCTTACAGATACATTTTCCCTATCCGTTACGTAATCATGTGATTTTTCTTGTGGTTAACTAACGCAGAATAGGGACACAATTTTAGAACTTTGTGCTTCATAACGTAATACATACAATTTTATTTATTTATTTATTTATTTATTACATTTCGGTGATATTTTGCCAAAATGTCCTTCTTTAGCTTAGGTAAATATTATGCAGAATGAACTAATAATTTGATTTATACCCGGGTTCTTGCTTTTTTTAAATTTTGCTAATAAGACATTATTCATACTTATGTCAAACGCTGAGCTGTATTGGGCGCTCGGAAAGCACACGTCAAGTATTGACACCCTTATACAGATCGGATTGATTTCAGTTATTATGTATTAGTTTTAATCTGCGAATTAATTAATGGTTAAACGATATTTTTCATTTCATTGGAAGAGATTTTACCATTCATTATTTTTAGTAAGGGGTTTGCAATCTGCGTGTGAAATAAAACAAGGTGGCGAACACACTATGTTTGCATTTCTCAGTTCGTCGATTTCATCAACATGTCGTAAGTGTATCTCGCGATTCACGATTATTGGTACTGCACGACACTCGAAACACGATGGGGACATTTTAGAATGAAGCGTCTTGAATTTCAGTCCGTATCTGTTGGTAATTCTATGTCTTGGCCAGTTTGTAAATGCTATAGATACTTCTTACAGGCAGGTGTGCACACGGAGGTGCCAAAGGTACCTGGCTACCCCAAACGTCTTCTAAAAAATAAAGAAAATATGTTGAACTACCATTAAAATAATGAAAATAATATCAGTGGTAAAAAATAAGGAATTTCGTTTCATTTGAGATGACCAGCTCTCTCTCTCTCTCTCTCTCTCTCTCTCTCTTTCTCTCTCTCTCTCTCTCTCTCTCTCTCTCTGTCTGAGTCTCTCCCTCTCCACAAAACAATGTGATATTCCTTTACTATAGTAATCAGTAATCACGTAGTAAATAAATTATTTTTTTCTTGATAAATCGCAGAGCCCCTTCACATATCGGACCGTAAATATTATTTTCCCGAGGACCGACTTGTCTGTTAATGCAACCTTATAATATTTCCAATAAAACTTTCATGTTCAAAGACTTTCATGAATGTTCTCTCACTTCTCATTCAATGACAAGTGTATCAATTTTCAGATTTTTGCTTACATCTGAATTCTACGGTTTAAAATGACATGTAACACATGGCATTAACTATCGAGTGACCAGGTACAGCAATATATTTTATGAAGTAGGCTAATGTGCATTAGAAAACATGGTAAAACTGAACCTACAGATGTACTTCGTGAGAGTGATTCAGCTGATAGTACCCGTAGAGATTTAGCCTTGTATTTATCATTTTCAATTGTTTACTTTCATTACTTAAAATATCGACACGGTGATAGTAAAACCTGTGCTAAAGTGATAACAAATGCTCATTCTATATTGTTAAAATTTCATGTATACTTAATAGTTTCTGTGAAAATAACATGAAGTTACGACTATAGGCTAGCCATGTCCAGGTAGGTAACTGAAACTTCTTTTAAGGGACCCCCAAATAAATTATTCTGCGCGCACCTATGCTTACAACATAGCAAGAATAATTATTATTTTGTATTTTGCCAGATAAGACTCCTAAGTTTGTTGTTTTCAATTCAAGTGGCAATCTTTTTACGCGTCCCTGGAAGTTACGTCAGAGCGATCGTTTGGTGAGTTGGGTTGTATACGTACAGTCATGGACACTTCTGGGTTGTAATGATCGCATTGAAAGTTAATGGGATTGTTATAACCCAGACGTGTCCGTGACTGTACATACAGGTTAGATTTTCAGCGCTCATAGATCAGAAACTAAGCACTTTCAAGGTTATAAGTATGAGGAAAAGTTTCTTGTTTTTTTTATATATCTATCTATCAGCATCCAACCGTTCTTGAAGTTGTTTTAGGACACCCTGAATATGTTGGAGGGGGGGACGAGCATGAGTGCATGAAAAACTCATATAAGGTCTTAGATTTATACTGCCCACCCTAATTTATGAATATACAGCTTCTGCCCACCCGGTCGAAAATTTTTGGCGCCGCCCCTGCACATCGATGGTATAATGATAACATCGTTGCCATGTGATCAGGGGGTCCCGGGTTCGATATCCGCTGGAGGCACATGGCACAGTGGTTTGGATCCAACTTTAAACTACACGTTCAGTCCTGATTAGCATTTCTGTTCGTAAAATGGACGTAAAACCACAACCCAATCAATCAATTTTACAACTTATTTTCCTTCAAGTCGTTCGGCGTCCAGGGCAGACTCCCTCCGCCCCCTAGCTACGGTACTGAAGACTATGAAAAGCAGGTAATGCGAGCGAGCGATCAAGAACATTTTGCGAAAAGTATTTTTATTTGCATAAAATTTCAAGTTGTGGGCGGTAATTGCAGGTACACTGAGCCGTCAATGTTTTGCCCCCCTGTCCCCCCAAGAGCTCATTTCCGTCCAAGGTTGGAGGGCAATGCCTCCCCTGCCCCTCCCCCCCACCCCCTGTGGTCGCGCCACTGCATCGGAATGAAAGTGGCGACACGTGAGCTGCGTTCGCGCTAAATCTTTCGTTGCTGGGTCACTTGATGTCGACAAATAAACTCAAGGTCAACAGATTTAGGGTCGCGTAGGTCGTGCAGGGAAACGTGTAAACTGCTTACGTGCCAGCTATGATGTAAGCGCTCTCATTTTGATAGGAGTGTTTGGGATTGATTACGTCAGGGGGAATGATTTCCTTAAGCTAACCTGATGTGAGGGTAGGAAGTATCAAGTAGGAATGAAGTTAATGGCAAGTACAAACACACCTGTTGTGTGTGTGTGTGTGTGTGTACAGTCAGAGAAAGAATTACCTGGGCCACGGGACCTAGAATTTGCTAATGTCTTAAAGCCTGTTGTTTATGCAACCCCAATAACAAAATATTCGCTTAAGTTTGCCTGGTGTTTTCGAGTTCTCGTGAAGGATTGAGCATTGATAGCATGAGTCACATGACTCATGTCCCAGCCACAACAAACAGCTGGGTGCTACGAGTGCTCCAGAAGAAAATTTCAGAAACTGGTTTCGAAGAGCTACTCGTAAGGAAATATTCGTTCGACTGATATTAGAGTCATGCCAAAAAGGTTCACTGAAATGATTGTTTATATCGAGTTCTCATCACAGACCACATGCCAAACGCTAATTATTTAAATCTAGTTTATGCACTGGACCTACAGATTAAAGTGGGATCCTAACCAAATGTTCCTCTATCTGGTATTGAATTCGGAAGCCTTTGATTACATGATGAAGACGTTACCCCTACGCCATCGGAGAGGCAATGGAACGGTTTGAGAAAGAGACGAGTGAAACCATATTTGGCGTAAATTTTAAAAATAAGACAATATTTTGTGGTCACAGTTTCGAACCGTGGGAGAGGCATAGATTTTTTTGTCCTATCGTCCATTTCACGAGGTTATAATTCTTTCTCTCCGACACGATTAGCACGAGTGGTAGAAGAAAAGCGAAGTAAAATAACTGAAACAGAAATAAAAGGAAAAAGCGAAACAAATTTTATCCATAATATTCTGCAGCCACTTCAGTCGTATTTACGGAATGCTACCTGTAAAGAGAGCCGTGGTCTCTAACTTGTCTTCTCCCCTTCCTTTGTGCTCTCGATTCTCTCTGTCACGATTGGTCTAAAACTAATTAATTCGACGTTAATTTTAACAATTAAAACAACGAAACAATGCACAATCAACTGCACAAAACAACATTCCAATTGTTTTCGAATCGGAAAACAATTGAGATGCTGTAAAATGAATCAATATGCAGTAATAAAGTGGGAATTTGGTACGGTATAGAATTAAATCGGTGAAGATGTTCGCTTCGATGTTTGTTATGTAGTGTCGCTATTCTTTCACTTTTGATGACATTGATTAACGGACACTCACCAAGAACACCCATGGCCAAGCCGAGATTCGAACCAGGGACCCATGCTGTCGTAGCGCGCTGTTCTAACAACTCCGCTACAGAGGTTGGGTACGAGTGGACATTATACCATATTTTGTGTGCGCAATTGGGATCAATCAATGGAATGACTAGGCATATTATTCGTATTATTAATATATTCATTTCATAATATCACGTCATATTATTCGGCGCAAAGTAACATCAGAAACATTCAATCTTGCATTTTTACCTTTCAACTAATTCTTCGACCTCAGGTTAATCACATCAATAAGATAAATTATGAAACAAATGATAGTGAATGTGGGATATTGACAATTCATTAAGTGGTCGACATTTGATCTCGTCACCAAAGTTCCCGGGTTTGAGTACCGTCCTTGTCACGGGTGTTTGAGTATTTCGTCATTAATTTCATGTAATGGTCACTCGTCTGCGATTGGGAAGAAAACTGATGTTACGTAACAAAACTAATAAAAATAAACATGATCGAAGAGTACTTATTTCATCTCTCACGAAATCTTCTACAAAACCGGGATATATGAAATATATGTATCTTCATATACGTTTTCGATTTCTATATTTAACTAGTCGAGACCGAGAACGGGAGAGCAATTTTCAATTCGAGCAACCGAGAGATGGAGACACTGTCAAGTCTTGATTCTTTCTTGACATCTCCCTAATTGAGTTGATGTTCTGTTTGTTATTGGCTTTGTATTGGCAATTATTGTCATTATTCTTTCCCTGTAGGTAAACCATTACGACGATTTATGATGAAATAAAGCAGATAAAAGGGCAAGAACAAGAAAGTCATTCCTGCCCGGGACTCCAACCCTGAACCTTCCGTAACGAGATTTGATATTCTGGAGAAGACATCCTTGCCTTTCTGTTTCCTCTACTTCTGTTATTTTATCACACATGTATAATTAAAATGTATCCGAGGAATATGTTGCGATTCATAATTGTGTTTGCCTCCCCGATGGCGCAGTGGTAGCGTCGTCGCCTTGTAATCAAGGGGTTCCGGGTTCGATTCCCGGTGTAGGCACATAGTGGTCCGGATCCCACTTTAAACTGTAGGTCCAGTCCCGATTAGCCATACTGTGCATAAAGTGGACTTAAAACAACAAATCAATCCAATCCAATCATAATTGTGTGGGCTAGATGCTACAGATGTGAACTCCAACATGGAATAAATTATTATTTTTTGTTTCGTATGTGGTTGAAAATGAAATTTTCTTACACTGTGACAATTTATTATTTTCGTTTTTGTTTTGTGCACAAATATGCTAATTGGGACTCGACCTTCAGTTTAAAATGGAATACGAACCACTACGTGCCTCCACCGTATATCGAACCCTGGATCCCTTGATTACAAGGTGACGACGTTATCATTACGCCATCAAGGAGGCCCCGTGACAAAACTTTATTCACTCGATCTATGCAATAATTTATTTCAACGTTTACATTTTCGTTTTCTTCTTTCTATTTGTTAACTACTCTTATACGACTTTTCTTGCGTCTTCGAATTTCTTCTTGTTTGAGGAAAAAATATACATGTAGGCTCCCCTCCCTCCCCGTGCAAATTGATAGAAAGCTCACTCTCGAGAACTAATTTATAAATAACGTAACCATTAGGAAACTATTCGAACGTTAACTGATATAACTGCAGATTAAACAACACTTACAGACGCTAACGAAATATCTATTCTTGTATAAGCTCACAGGCAACAGGTATGTGGTGAGTCATTCACTCTTGCTAACTACGAGCGAAGGTCACTGAACCAAAGGGTGGCAAACAGGCGTCTGCTCTACAAAACGAGTGTTAGCAGACGAGGCCACGTGTTCTTGTTATCAATGACGTACGAAATAAGGAGGAACACAGCTTTCATATCAAACTAGACGTATTTTATGGTCCTGTCATTGCTTGTAGAACACTTTCTCGTCGTGGCCTTGAAGGCCTACGTAAAGGCTTCTCTGCAAGAAGAATATCTTCCGATTGACGGGAGGAAATGTGTGTGTGTATCGAGGTCCTTCAATTTTCGTATTCTTGTTCATTTCAGAACGCGTGCTGTATCGTCGACTTAATCCAATCTATCCCTTGTAGGTTTTAGGTTCTGTTTCTGTTCGGTAATTTCACATTATCTTCCTGCTTATGTTATTCGTGACGAAGGTTCTGGATTCGATAATATGGACGATATCGAGATTATGTTGGTTGGTTGATTTGGTGTCTTAAGTCCACTTTATGCACAGTAAGACTAATCGGGAATGCAGCTTCAGTTTAAAGTGGGATCCGAACCACTGTATGTGCCTACACATTACTTTGCTACTAGATATTTGCATGCTACGATGTAGGAAGTGCTACATTTTCAGTGTGTGGAATTGAGAGTTATTTCGGGTACGAAGGATCGGACAAGGGAGTAGTGGGAAAAGGATCAGCTTACATGTTTGAATTATACCCCCTTCCCCCTCTCTCTCACACACACAGGATATCGGCCGTGGTTTATATAACGAAATATAAGATGGATGAATTGTGTCAAGAAAAACTGGAGCCTATTCACATCCCTACGGAACTTGGAAGAAGTCCACGTATAGATTAGAAAGTTCTGTTCCTACAAAATCTAACGTATAGTAAATGAAAAAGCAAAGTGCTACCTTGTGCTTTGCACCAAGCCATGAAGGCGTGTAGGGGGTGTGGAGTTAGGGCCCCACACTTTCTTGTTCCGGCCGAAGGTGGGAATAATGTGATTGGCACCACACCCCTGGCCGTCTTTAACCCCCCCCTGAGTTTCCTCCAGGTACCCACTTTATACGACGCTGGGTGGGCGCCGGAGCCACTTGAACAGGTGGACAAAATTCCAATTCTCCCCAATCGAGGATCGAACTCAGATCTCTCGCATGCTAATTAAACGCCCTAACGACCGGGCTAACGTGGCACATATAGTATAGTAGCCTTTTGTAATTAAGGCAAAAATTATTTTAGCGTTTCGTTCAACGCTTTTAGGTGAATCATTTTCGGACATATAACTTCTAGCTCTTGTCGGTTCTGCGACTTGGCTTGAGAAAATGCGATTTTCTGACGAACAACATTCCATCTGACAAGTCACGTGACTTTCCTACATGTCCTTTGTCTGTTGGCTATTGGATGAAAGACGAGTTGCTCTTGAGACAGACAGAATCACCCGATCACCTAAAGGTGCAATGTGTGTTGCCTACCTTTCCGGCATTATTTACTACCATTAAAGTCTTATGGGGAAGAACTTTTTTCCACCACTGTACAGTGTATGTTGAGGTCGATTTGGTTGATTTTATGGTTTAAGTCCACTTTATGCACAGTAAGGCTAATCGGGATTAAACCTACAGTTTATAACTATGATCTGATGCCTCCACCGGGTATCGAACCAGGGACTTCTTGATTACAAGGGAACAACCCTACCACTGAGCCATCGGGGAAGCCGAATTAAATATTATCATGAGGATTCATAACATACCCAACTTACAGACCCTGTTTCCAAGATGTCTCAACTACAATTTTACATTAAACAACTCTGTAAATAATTGAATGTCGATGCTAAATTAAGATGTAACACAATTCAAACAAGTTTCGCATGTAGCAGTTGCTAGCTTCTTCCTTGCTCAATTCATTCAACTTAAATTGACAATTTGTACTAGGTGGTTAACCGTGGCGACAAAGTAAGAGAGTGACGGAAAATGTGGTAAACAAATAAGAATAAATGCAATTTTCCGCAGCATTTGTCTCAAGTGACGATGGAAACTTCAAGTTAACACCCACTGAGACGCGGCAACAGAAAGCAACAGAAGTTCTGTTGTCTGCTTCCACTACAGGGAAACACACGGAATTTCCATGCCAGAAGTCTGCATGTTATCTTAAAGGTTATCGCCCGCTGAGACGCCGGAAACGCGTCTGTTGCGTTCTGTTGCCGCGTTTAACAACGTCTCAGTGGGCGTTAAGCTTAACGCGTGAATTACAACCGGCTACTTCCAAAAACGAATCCGTTATCTTACACGTTGATAGGTAACGAGGGGTCCGACAGCCCCGAGTGAAACTTAATTTGTCGACCATTTTGTGATACAAACTGACATGGCAATCCTCTTGAATGTACCCCATGCTAGGTGCTTGCACTTTAGACGTATTTCTACGCTCTCTCACGTGCGTCTAAATGAGTTACACTTCTTGACACAAATATCACTGACTTTTATTCCACAGAAGTCGAGATTTGTTGAACTTTAAGTTTTGAAAGTGAAAGTAATTAGAAAATATTAACTAACTCTCTGGCATTCCTAAAGCGGAAAGTGCGAGCGTCCCCTTGTAATCGAGGGATCCCGGGTTCGAACCTGTTTGAGGCACATAATGGTTCGGATCACAGTTTAAACTGTAGGCCCAGTCCCGACTAGCCATACTGTGCATAGAGTGCACTTAAAACACAAACTCGAACTTAAACTCTAAAGTGGAAAGTTTATTGTCACAGCAACCTAAACTTTTTATCCGTTCCTACAATGGGTAAGATTAATTCAGGTTTCTCCATTGTTACCAGTTTCCTTATAAGCGTCTTATTTATTGCCATTCCATCTTCGTCTTGGCCTTTCTATAAGTTTCCGACAATTAGTTTTCCCAACCAGGATTCTGTAAGTTTTCTTTCTTCTCCCATTCGTGCTTCATGACCTGCCCACCGAAATCGTATTTATTTAATAATTCTAATAACATCTGGTGATGAATATAGATTATCAAATTCATTATTTTTTACCCATCATAATTTTTCCTATTTCCGACATACGACTCGCACAAGACCCTGAATGAAAAAGAGGAGGTCAACTGAGCAACACCTGAACATTTGAAAATCCTTGGAGAGAACAGTTGTTTGGCAAAATGCACGACAAATAACGTTTTCATTTGTTTCAACCGGAGACACTGGCACAGTTCCTCTGTAAGACTTAATCCAACTCATTAATAATGGATCGGGACACTGAGGGACGAGGTCCTCCAGCCTCCTCTCGCCACTCACCCTACGCATCCCTCTCTCTTGGTATACTTTTGCGTAGATTGCTTATCATAGCTGTTACAAGAGCGGAAGAGTCCCGTTTAGGATTGGAATATGGAAGATGATTCTACAGGGAGGTTATTGCAGCATGACACCGCAAGAGCGTCGGCCGCTTGCCGGCCCAGTCATGCAACAGGTGCCGGCAAATTGCGTAACAGATAGCCCGTTACACAAACCGCTTGTTTTGTAATGTTTCCACTTTTCACAATTATAGTTACAATTACAACTTAAATAAGCACGTACCTTGCCGCAAGGATGCTGGAAAAGGTGTCCTCTAAAATACAAATATTTCTGGCACTTTATTTCTGCCCATATCGCTTCTGACAGCAATGACTCATCCAACATAAAGGATTCAATTTTTCATTCTTGTCTTGCCTTCGAATAAACAAAACCGTGACTCTTTTGAACACTAGAGTCAGTGGCGTGCCCAAGATTTTCGAGGGGGGAGGTTACGTATACATTATTATGCAAAACGAAAGCGCAGATAAACGAATTATTTAACAGTGTCACTTAATTTTAACGTGTGAATATTTTTGAAGTAAAGTAGCGATCATACACTGTGTGCGTTTTTCTTTCTGAGAGCGCCATTTGAAATAAGCACTTTTCCCCTTTTGCTACTATGGGATAAACTGAATATAAAAGGCTATAACTGCTCAACAACTGCATCTTTTTAAGAAATTTAAATTCTAAATGTAAGAATGAACAAAAAGCAACATTTTATGTAAATTCCGACAATTGTGAGTCCAGGGGGAAACGGGGGCCAAATCCCAAAGTTCTATTTTCCCCGTAATTACGCAAAATTTCTGAACGTCGTAATTTCCATATTTTTTTTTTTTTTCAAAGTTGCGGCAGGAGCATTACATATACTCATAGAGTAGTCTTTTGTTGTGTTTCCCTCAAAATTTGGTCCATCCAGTGTCTATAGAGCCGACGCTACAAGCGAAATTCCTCAGATGTCGCAAGAGCGTCAGCGGCTTATCGGAGTAGTGGTAAGCCGCGAGAAGCCTCTCGATACTACGCGAATGCGACAGCTGTCGGCTACCAGTTGTTTAGACGTGTTCACTTCGGTTTGCGTTTATCAGTACTCGTGTTGTTTATACTGTGTTATTGAGTTGGTGTGCTAAAGTGCTAGTGCTTTATCGTGTGTTATTTGTTATTGATTCATTAGTTATGCCGCCAAACAAATATAGTCTTGAACAAAGAGTTTTTATGTACGATACTTACGTGAAAACGAACTCTTGCAGAAAAGTAGTCAGGCGATTCGCAAGAAAATTTCCTGGCAATCCTGTTCCGGACAGACATACTGTTTACAACCTCGTTAAAAGATTACGAGAGACAGGATCTCTTGAACCTAAGAAACGTGTTTCCAGACGACGTGTTCTTACGGAAGAAAAGCTAGACGAAATTGGTGAACGACTTGAACATACTCCAAAAAAATCCCTCCGTCGGCTTGCTCAGGAAACAGGCATTTCAAAATCTTCAGCACGAAATGCCACTAAATTACTTAGATTAAAACCCTACAAAATTACAGTGGTTCATGAATTGCAACCGCGCGATCACGCGACTATAGTTCGATTCTGTAACTGGATGCTGGATAATATTGTTGCTGGCAGAGTAAATCCAGAATTAATCATATTTTCAGACGAAGCTTGGTTCGAATTGAATGGCCGAGTTATTTCACAAAACAATCGCTATTGGAGCGCAGAAAAACCTGACCTTGTGCATGAAGTTCCGCTCTATCCTGCAAAAATTGGTG
This sequence comes from Lepisma saccharinum, assembly GCF_977018435.1. NCBI lineage: Eukaryota > Metazoa > Arthropoda > Insecta > Zygentoma > Lepismatidae > Lepisma > Lepisma saccharinum. The sequence continues at coordinate 17,290 of NW_028143452.1, read as the reverse complement.
TGTGGTGTGGTTTGAATGCGCACAGAATAATAGGGCCTATTTTTTATGAAGGTACTATCAATGGTGAAAGGTATCGAAGAGACAACAACCTTTTTTTGAACAATTAACGGACATTGAATGCCAGCAGTCATTTTTTCAGCAGGACTCTGCTACTGCTCACACTGCTTATGAATCACTTAATTTTATTGCCGAGATTTTTGAGGACAGAATTATCAGTACTGAGTTGTGGCCCTCTCGTAGCCCCGATCTTACTCCTTGTGATTATTATTTATGGGGAACATTAAAAAACAAAGTGTATCAGAATAACCCGCGTACAATAGAGGATTTAAAAGAAAATATAAGAAGAGAAATTGCCAGAATCACACCTGAGGAGCTTATGGATGTTCAGAGGAATTTCATACGCAGATGCCGGAAATGTATTGGTGTTGAAGGAGGTCATTTTCAACATCATTTATAACACAGAAGGTTAGTGATCATCATTATTATTAGTTTTAAATATAATTTTACACTTTCGGTTTGCTTTATGCGCCGCGATGCTGTCTTCCCTTTCTGTCAACCGAGGATAAAGTAGAGATGTCTAAGAAAGATTAGATGTCTGAAATAAGGTTGTAATTGTAACTGTAATTGTGAAAAGTGGAAACATTACAAAACAAGCGGTTTCTGTTACGGACTATCTGTTACGCAATTTGGCGGCACCTGATGCATGACAAGGCCGGTAAGCGGCCGACGCTCTCGCGGTGTCTAAGAAAGATTACATGTCAAAAATAAAGTGCCAGAAATATTTGTATTTTAGAGGACACCTTTTCCAGCATCCTTACGACAAGGTACGTGCTTATTTAAGTTGTAATTGTAACTATAATTGTGAAAAGTGGAAACATTACAAAACAAGCGGTTTGTGTAACGGGCTATCTGTTACGCAATTTGCCGGCACCTGTTGCATGACTGGGCCGGCAAGCGGCCGACGCTCTTGCGGTGTCATGCTGCAATAACCTCCCTAGTATTTGTAGGGAGAAGTTTCTGACCTTGGTGCCTATTAATAAAACCAATGTGTGTATATATATGTTTGTGTTTTCTAAGATTATTGTACTTGAGGAATAAATATAATAAAAGAAAAGTATATACAGAATATGAATATAAAATATAACAAACAAAATCATATATATGTTTGACCAGTGTTTCCAAAATTTCTAAATAGACTTGTATATGTTAAGGATTTGGTTGGTGCTGATTTTCAGCTTGAAAATCTTACGGAAATTTATAATGAAAAATATAATAAAATACTAACTTGGAATATATGATAGTATCTAGTAAATTTATTGAGTAATATAAGTCCTTAGACCTTAAGCCTCCCAAAGGAACAGGAGTTGCGAGTATCTGGTCTTCCTTCTTTTAGTCCCTTTTTCCACCAGTAACAAGCGGCACTTTGTCGAACTTCAACAACAGCTATTATCAAAGTCTTGGATGTTGTACTAAACGCTCCGAGGATCCTTAACAGGACATTCCGTTGTACAGCTCTGAAACTATCTCTGATTTGTTTTTGCGCTGTGAGATGCGCCCAGACTGACGCAGCATAGCATATCACTGGCATATCATTACTACAGTATGAGCAAGTAATTTCAATGGTGCACAATAACGTTTTGTGTGAACTACAAATCACACAGCATTTCACAGTGATAGTCGCTCCTGCGGCATCCAAACATATTTTTTAGAAAATAATTTTAGGCATTATATGTTTCAGAATAGTGTTTCATATATTTACATTACATATATAGTATTTTACAGACTGAGCTTTACTCTTAACTTTTGTAGTCAACAATCATAACTAATTGATATATTACCTACGTGTAACACGCAGATTTTCAGTTCTGAGATGGATGTTCATTGTATGTTTTAAGTCCAATTTATCCTCATATTCGGCGATTGTTGAAAGCTCTTTCTGTTTCAGTGTACATACTCTGCGTTTACAATAGACTTTCCCAGCTATATTTTCTGTTTCCTATTCTTTCGTTATTCTAACAGGCTTCTGTTTATGTTTTCTGATTCGTGTGTTTCGCTCTTGCTGTTTTCTGGTTTCCCATTAATTCCACCCCCCCCCCTTTCCTCCCCCGTTGACAATTTTCTTCAAGACTCCTTGAACAAAATAAGCAAGGAAATCGGTAACTGGAATATCCTAATATAACAAAAGTCTGAATGGAATACATGTACGTACCCTACATATTTTTTTCAATATTTAAACAAGTACACAATTCGAACAAGTGTTCTCGGGTTACCAGTCAGGTTAAATTGGAGTTGGCTTCCAACGTTTCGAGGGCATACATTGGATAGCAATGCTAAGTTTGAGATTGGCACAGAATTTCCATAGTAAGGAGGGAACGAACTTTGAAGTTCGGGGAGGGGGGCAACCAATATTTAGCGCTTTGGCATAAAATTCGTATGATGATCATTATTTAGACACCATACCATTTGATGATAGTATGGTATAAAGTGGATTTTACTCTGGATTATTCGCTAAGCGGCGTGGCGGTGGGTGTCATAGCCATCCGCCTCTCTTCCTTCTCTTCTAAATAAAACATCTGATGCATGAAAATGCAGTGAAGTAAAATAGAGCACAGACTACTAAATAAGAAATCCACGGGTAACTATTCGTTATTTTACGTTACTTTTCTGCCACTTTAGGATAATGAAGGTGAGAGAGATGGTTTGACACAGCATCAGGTACGGGGGCGCCACGAGCTCAGAGACAACAAAGTTGGTGCTGAAGAATCAAGAAGAGAACAATTTGGAAGGAGTAAAGGTCGCGGGACCGTGTGAAAATATTTACTCCTTATTAAATTAATATTATTGCCGGTTTCTTAATTAATGCCCTAATTATTTTCTTGCTCGATTCGCTTGCAGTGCATTGCACAGTGTAAAACAGAGGATTGAAGAAAAGGGCATAGAGCGCTGGAAGTCACCACTATAGAAAAAAAAATAAAAAAAATAAAAAAGGTACAATTTTTACGGTTCACATTATGTGATATTATATACGAAAAGATTATTGTAGTTCTTGTCTTACCATTTACATGATATTGAACCACTTTTCCACCCCATTTCTTAGTGATGCACCCTTTTTGTTTTTGGCGCCCATGAGCAAGTGGAGAATAATTTGGGAAAGAGTAAATAGCACGGCATCCTTTGAAAGTATTGACGCAAAATTAAATTAATGTAATATTCTTGTAAGTATGGAAATAAATAGATATAAAAATTTTCCCGCTCGCTTCGCTCGCAATTAGCCCTATTTGGGTCTTGATAAGTTGATTGTGAATGATTATACTGTAGCTACATTACGGTTTGATTTCATTTTTGTTATTTAGCGTCGCTTTTCTTTCACTTTGAGCTGGTCACGATGAGAATAAATGATGATATGATAAAATTGATGAAGAAACACTCACAAATATATAACGGTCAAATATTGAGTGACAAGTAATTAATCTAATTGCCCGTTAGTAGGAATTAATTGCAATTGGTATTATTAATATCCGTCGCGAATACAGGTGTCTAGCGAACTGCCTTAGCCAACACTAGCTTGCTCAACCACCGTTTTTCGCCCGAATTCGGATTTACATGCATTCTTATGGGAATAACAAGAAAAATGAAACTTCTAAACCAATGGACCGAATTGGGTGAGATTTTAACCAGCGGAAGAACACATCATGAAAGTACTGATTCCAAGATTTGAGCCTAATCAGAACAGAACTACGGGAGTTATGAATTATTAAACATTCATCGCTGAATTGAAAGGGAGAAGCTACCCTACTGAGATGCCTTTGCTTTTCGTGACTGACTACAATGGAGGAAGACTTAGCCTAATCTCTGCGCGAGGGGCTGCTACCAAAGGTTAAGGACCGGAGTGAGCATTGACCAGGATAGGAGGACAACGTTCAAAGCACCAGAAACAATAAACAAGCACCTGATCATAGAGGGTAGCGCGTCACTACGTTCAAATCTGGAATAAAAGGGATGATTTGAAACAGTTTTGCACAGTTTGCCTACAATCGCCACCGACCGGAGTGTGAGTTACGCGCGACCGAGCTGCGAGTTGCAAGCAGACTCGAGGTCTGGATTTGTTTTTCCTCGAGTGAGTGTTTCAGAGCCATGGAGTAGAGCAGAATAGAACCAGGGGGTCGTTCTCCCCTTGCCGTCAACGCATCCGTGCACATACGTGTGGTTATGTGAGAATAACGCCAGACACGTCCACCCGTGTCAATCGTCCGAAACAACGTCCAAAGTAGTGAAAGTTAATAACATTTGATATCCATGTGAAACCGCGAATGGCTCATCGCGTATGTTCGTCTCATCGCCCAAGTCACGTATCTGTACTTACGAGTGACCGCGAAGAACTGACCTATTATTGCGCAAGTTGTCGTATGGAGTCGACAGTGAACGAGTGAAGCCAGGATCCGATGAGGCCAGATGGAGCCGCCGACTGATCCACTTTCGCCAACCAGGATAACCGCGAGGTGCAACGATGGAGTGTGGGGAGGCCTTCCAAAACTGTAGGACCACTTTCACCCAACCCAGGTCAGAGGGAATGCAGCGAAGGTAAGATCCAACCATGTGCGTGTGTGAGAGAGATGACGACAATCTACCGCGAATCTGCGTAAATCAAATCATTGCTTAACTTAAATCAGTGCTATGGCATCCCTAGACATCTGTTTTCCGGCGGAGTAATCAAATGTTAAAGATGAGAGTTTATGTTAGCCGCAAACGACAGTTCATGAAATATATTTATACCTTCAGAAAAGATAGAAGGGGTTCGCACAAGGAACAATTATTCAATTTATACTTAAAATCCTAAACGATAAATTGTAAAAGGCAATGTAGCCAAGACATAGCAAGAGTATGATCAAAGTAGTAATTAATCTAACCTTTGTAATTGTCATATTGTCGCCATATGCCATGGAATGAGAGTATGAATGTGAGATCGAGTGAAAGAGGGCAAGATGTACTGTGTTTTTATCTGTGCTTTAATATATGTGTATATTCAGAAACACCGTAGTATTATGTAACGTCATTTCAGGTATTTAAAATCAAATCCTCCTAGGTTTATTCTCGGTAACTCCGACTGTTAGGCACTTATCCTGACCGTATTATATTTCATGTAATGTTTAATTCGCCCAGCAGGTGAGGCGAGAGATTCTTCGTTGTTGCGTTGCTAAGCTCAGCTCAGTTGAGTTAGTTGAGTTAATTAGTTTATTTATTAAATTAGCAGTCCCGTGACAAAATATGGCGCCCAACGTGGGGCGAGTAGGCAAAAAAGTAGGCAAGTAAAAATGTTGCCCGAACATTCGACGAGTAGGCAAAAAAGTAGGCAAGTAAAAATGTTGCCCGAACATTCGACGAGTAGGCAAAATATATTTGTAGGCATATAAAAGGTTGCCCGAACAAGCGACGAGTAGGTAAATAAGAAAGTAGGCAAGTAAAAAAGTACGCCGAATAATCGACGAGTATGGGAATAGACATTTAGGGGTGTAAAGAGTAGGCCCGAATAATCGACGAATAGGTAAATAGGAAGCAAATAGGAATTAGACTCGTAGAACGATGTTACAGGCAGGCTAGTAAGGAACCTGGAGGTCACGAGTATTCTAATTAGTTGCTTATCTACTCAATGTGAATTTTTATTAAGTTTGATTGTAATGGTTAACAATCAGTTATGTCTATTACCCAAGGGGATTTAATACTTGTTGTTAAAGAGAGTTTTCAGCCTACGAATGTCTACGACAGGGTACCAGAATTTAACGCTAAGGGGGAACTGAGATTTTTTTTGTTGAAAATTAAATAATTGCAACCTGTAACTGAAAATCCTGATAAGAATCTATAAAGACGTGTTCATTTAAAGTATTAATGTGTAATTTGTACGGTGATTTTAATTAACTGAATATGCAATCGATGTGTAGCTAGAACCATTTTGTGTTTTTTATGGTGTAATAGTGAAATACTTTGTCGCGACTATAGCATTTTTCCATGGCAGAATTATTAGAGGATTTTATTATTTTATTAACAATGGGCGTTATTAACTTCGGACGATAAAGGACAAAAGGACACGCGTTATGACACGGAAGCAGGTGAGGGGTGCGATCCCCGGGATCTGAAACCAGAAACCAGGAAAAGAATTTTGATATATTTTTCCTTCGGCGATAGCCAGCCACGAGAAGAAGAAGAAGAAGAAGATTGGCATGCGAAGAACTACTCGTCTCCGCCAGAGATTAACGAACAATACCATGGACCGCCCAGGGGCTGAGAATTCTACAGATGCAGGCGCTTCGTCAGCCGGAAACGTTGATAAGGATCTAGGGAAAGATCAGTCGGCAACAGGGTTGCCAGTTCCAGAGAAGATGGACGTGCAGGCCATGTTCTCTCAGCTAATCAGCTATATCCAAGCCAGAGATGAAGAAAGAGAACAGAAGAGGAAGAGAGAAGAAGAAGAAAGGCGGAAGATAGAGGCTGCCGAAAGGAGAGAGCAGGAAGAAAGGAAGGAAGAACGCCGAAAACAGAAGGAAGAAATGGAAGAAAGAAGAAGAAAAGAGTGGGAAGAAAGATGGGACCGCCGTTTCCAAGTACTGCTATCCGAAAATGACCGAATGAAGGAGAAAGTACTTCAGTCGGAGAAGGAATGCGAAAGGAGACATGAAGAGACAAACATTAATGTAGTCACAATGGAGAAAGATCTGCGTGTAGAGTTACGTCAGGTTCAAGAAACTATTGGAACGCTGGACGCAAGAACGACCGAGAATCAGACGGGCATAACCAGCCGATTAGAACGACTGGAAGCGGAGACACGTGAATTGAAGGATTTCCAAATCACGCAACGGAGAAGAAACGAGGACGAAGAGATTCGCCGATTGGAGGCAACGTCCAGGGATGCGAACCCAACTCCTTTGCTCGTCGCAGCAGACGTGACCAACCAGCTGACCTGTCAATCAGCACCAACTTCCTTAGATTGGCAAGCAGCGCGTGACGTCATCGGCCGGAGCGGGAGCTCGCCGAGCTTGAACGCGTTCGCCCAGCAGGAGACACGCAGTGTGTCCAACCCGGAGTCGAATACTCGCGGAATCTTCTCAAAAGTCGGCATGGATAATTTTCAAACGTACAACCCCGATCACGACGAGACTTTACCGTCAATGTTCATAAGGGACTTCAAGGAAGATTGTTTATTGTACGGTGTCGATAGCCCAGACTGCTTGAGGCTAATGCGAAAATTACTCAAAGGGAGTGCAAGGATCTGGCTCGAGCAGCGGAATCCACTATTTAATAGCTTTGAAGAGTTTGAACAAGCATTTCTGCAACAATTTCAAGGTCGCCAGCTAGTAGAACGCAAAATCACTTTGCTTAGAAATCGCAGGTTTGATGAGAGCCAGAAAATCACCTATAAACAGTTCTTTTGGCAGCGAGTGAGTGATTTCCACGCCCTGAAGCCCGGAATTGAGCCAGTTGAAATGTTAGCCGCAATACGTGCGATGTTTCCGCATTATGTGCAACGTCAGCTAACCGGAGATGCACTTTCCAACCTGGACACGATGTCGATGATTCTTTGCGATTTGGACGCGCTGGAGCAAGAGAAACGAGCATCCTGGGAAAACAAGAATCAGAGAAGAAAGTTTGGAGATTTTGATGAAGAAAGGCAAGAGGGATGCCCGAAAGTAAACTTGGCGACAAACAATAGTCGGAGACAGAACTCTGGGAGGAACAATAGAGAAGCTTATCCCCAGCGAGGCCAGTACAGCAATCACCGCCCACAACAACACTTCCGAGACGATAGGGATGGAGAAAACGCGAGATGGCAACACTGCCGGGGTCAAAACAACCCGAGTCAAGTTGAGAGGAATCGTGCTGTGAATGCGGTTAGAACAGTCGTATCCCCACAGACTGGTGCTAATTTACTTGATTGGAATAGACCGTCTACTAGCCGTAACTTGGACTCACTCTCCCCGGATTACCAACCCGGACGAAGTAGACTGAGGCAAGAACAGCGATGTCTGGAGCAGACAACCGATATTCAAGGCCCGACGGGAGACTAGAAGACTCCTTTGTCAGTCCGGCTCATGTCAAAGGAGACACTGAAGAAAATATTGCACTAGAGCCACCCCGATTGTAAAGTAAACAATAGGAAAATTAGAGATTTTTTTATATTAAAAGGCAAAAAATGTAGACCTTTCTTATAATTAATGCAAGAAGTATGCAAACATATGTGTGAGAGGGAACAAATTGCAAATCAAATATTTACTTATATCTTATTTAGCTTATTATTCAGTATTCACATTAATATGTATAAAACTACAGGGTGTATCCAAAGTTAGTATGTATGTAGTAATACGTTGGGATTTCGATGTCAAAATGTACTTTATATTGTATTCTTGTATACTTTATCATATTTGTTTATATTCTCATAATTATAGTACAATTGCAGAAAGTATAACTTCATTCTAATGTTGAGTTAAAAGTTATACAGTCCAGGGTTCGAGTCCCTATTCAGACGCCTAAGTGTGCGATCACTAACAAATATCATTAATATGTGGTATGAATTTTTTCCTGTCACTCGCAAGTTCGCTCTGAAAAAAAATCATAATTAAAAGGAGGGGAATGTTATAACGGTCAAATATTGAGTGACAAGTAATTAATCTAATTGCCCGTTAGTAGGAATTAATTGCAATTGGTATTATTAATATCCGTCGCGAATACAGGTGTCTAGCGAACTGCCTTAGCCAACACTAGCTTGCTCAACCACCGTTTTTCGCCCGAATTCGGATTTACATGCATTCTTATGGGAATAACAAGAAAAATGAAACTTCTAAACCAATGGACCGAATTGGGTGAGATTTTAACCAGCGGAAGAACACATCATGAAAGTACTGATTCCAAGATTTGAGCCTAATCAGAACAGAACTACGGGAGTTATGAATTATTAAACATTCATCGCTGAATTGAAAGGGAGAAGCTACCCTACTGAGATGCCTTTGCTTTTCGTGACTGACTACAATGGAGGAAGACTTAGCCTAATCTCTGCGCGAGGGGCTGCTACCAAAGGTTAAGGACCGGAGTGAGCATTGACCAGGATAGGAGGACAACGTTCAAAGCACCAGAAACAATAAACAAGCACCTGATCATAGAGGGTAGCGCGTCACTACGTTCAAATCTGGAATAAAAGGGATGATTTGAAACAGTTTTGCACAGTTTGCCTACAATCGCCACCGACCGGAGTGTGAGTTACGCGCGACCGAGCTGCGAGTTGCAAGCAGACTCGAGGTCTGGATTTGTTTTTCCTCGAGTGAGTGTTTCAGAGCCATGGAGTAGAGCAGAATAGAACCAGGGGGTCGTTCTCCCCTTGCCGTCAACGCATCCGTGCACATACGTGTGGTTATGTGAGAATAACGCCAGACACGTCCACCCGTGTCAATCGTCCGAAACAACGTCCAAAGTAGTGAAAGTTAATAACATTTGATATCCATGTGAAACCGCGAATGGCTCATCGCGTATGTTCGTCTCATCGCCCAAGTCACGTATCTGTACTTACGAGTGACCGCGAAGAACTGACCTATTATTGCGCAAGTTGTCGTATGGAGTCGACAGTGAACGAGTGAAGCCAGGATCCGATGAGGCCAGATGGAGCCGCCGACTGATCCACTTTCGCCAACCAGGATAACCGCGAGGTGCAACGATGGAGTGTGGGGAGGCCTTCCAAAACTGTAGGACCACTTTCACCCAACCCAGGTCAGAGGGAATGCAGCGAAGGTAAGATCCAACCATGTGCGTGTGTGAGAGAGATGACGACAATCTACCGCGAATCTGCGTAAATCAAATCATTGCTTAACTTAAATCAGTGCTATGGCATCCCTAGACATCTGTTTTCCGGCGGAGTAATCAAATGTTAAAGATGAGAGTTTATGTTAGCCGCAAACGACAGTTCATGAAATATATTTATACCTTCAGAAAAGATAGAAGGGGTTCGCACAAGGAACAATTATTCAATTTATACTTAAAATCCTAAACGATAAATTGTAAAAGGCAATGTAGCCAAGACATAGCAAGAGTATGATCAAAGTAGTAATTAATCTAACCTTTGTAATTGTCATATTGTCGCCATATGCCATGGAATGAGAGTATGAATGTGAGATCGAGTGAAAGAGGGCAAGATGTACTGTGTTTTTATCTGTGCTTTAATATATGTGTATATTCAGAAACACCGTAGTATTATGTAACGTCATTTCAGGTATTTAAAATCAAATCCTCCTAGGTTTATTCTCGGTAACTCCGACTGTTAGGCACTTATCCTGACCGTATTATATTTCATGTAATGTTTAATTCGCCCAGCAGGTGAGGCGAGAGATTCTTCGTTGTTGCGTTGCTAAGCTCAGCTCAGTTGAGTTAGTTGAGTTAATTAGTTTATTTATTAAATTAGCAGTCCCGTGACAAAATATGGCGCCCAACGTGGGGCGAGTAGGCAAAAAAGTAGGCAAGTAAAAATGTTGCCCGAACATTCGACGAGTAGGCAAAAAAGTAGGCAAGTAAAAATGTTGCCCGAACATTCGACGAGTAGGCAAAATATATTTGTAGGCATATAAAAGGTTGCCCGAACAAGCGACGAGTAGGTAAATAAGAAAGTAGGCAAGTAAAAAAGTACGCCGAATAATCGACGAGTATGGGAATAGACATTTAGGGGTGTAAAGAGTAGGCCCGAATAATCGACGAATAGGTAAATAGGAAGCAAATAGGAATTAGACTCGTAGAACGATGTTACAGGCAGGCTAGTAAGGAACCTGGAGGTCACGAGTATTCTAATTAGTTGCTTATCTACTCAATGTGAATTTTTATTAAGTTTGATTGTAATGGTTAACAATCAGTTATGTCTATTACCCAAGGGGATTTAATACTTGTTGTTAAAGAGAGTTTTCAGCCTACGAATGTCTACGACAGGGTACCAGAATTTAACGCTAAGGGGGAACTGAGATTTTTTTTGTTGAAAATTAAATAATTGCAACCTGTAACTGAAAATCCTGATAAGAATCTATAAAGACGTGTTCATTTAAAGTATTAATGTGTAATTTGTACGGTGATTTTAATTAACTGAATATGCAATCGATGTGTAGCTAGAACCATTTTGTGTTTTTTATGGTGTAATAGTGAAATACTTTGTCGCGACTATAGCATTTTTCCATGGCAGAATTATTAGAGGATTTTATTATTTTATTAACAATGGGCGTTATTAACTTCGGACGATAAAGGACAAAAGGACACGCGTTATGACACGGAAGCAGGTGAGGGGTGCGATCCCCGGGATCTGAAACCAGAAACCAGGAAAAGAATTTTGATATATTTTTCCTTCGGCGATAGCCAGCCACGAGAAGAAGAAGAAGAAGAAGATTGGCATGCGAAGAACTACTCGTCTCCGCCAGAGATTAACGAACAATACCATGGACCGCCCAGGGGCTGAGAATTCTACAGATGCAGGCGCTTCGTCAGCCGGAAACGTTGATAAGGATCTAGGGAAAGATCAGTCGGCAACAGGGTTGCCAGTTCCAGAGAAGATGGACGTGCAGGCCATGTTCTCTCAGCTAATCAGCTATATCCAAGCCAGAGATGAAGAAAGAGAACAGAAGAGGAAGAGAGAAGAAGAAGAAAGGCGGAAGATAGAGGCTGCCGAAAGGAGAGAGCAGGAAGAAAGGAAGGAAGAACGCCGAAAACAGAAGGAAGAAATGGAAGAAAGAAGAAGAAAAGAGTGGGAAGAAAGATGGGACCGCCGTTTCCAAGTACTGCTATCCGAAAATGACCGAATGAAGGAGAAAGTACTTCAGTCGGAGAAGGAATGCGAAAGGAGACATGAAGAGACAAACATTAATGTAGTCACAATGGAGAAAGATCTGCGTGTAGAGTTACGTCAGGTTCAAGAAACTATTGGAACGCTGGACGCAAGAACGACCGAGAATCAGACGGGCATAACCAGCCGATTAGAACGACTGGAAGCGGAGACACGTGAATTGAAGGATTTCCAAATCACGCAACGGAGAAGAAACGAGGACGAAGAGATTCGCCGATTGGAGGCAACGTCCAGGGATGCGAACCCAACTCCTTTGCTCGTCGCAGCAGACGTGACCAACCAGCTGACCTGTCAATCAGCACCAACTTCCTTAGATTGGCAAGCAGCGCGTGACGTCATCGGCCGGAGCGGGAGCTCGCCGAGCTTGAACGCGTTCGCCCAGCAGGAGACACGCAGTGTGTCCAACCCGGAGTCGAATACTCGCGGAATCTTCTCAAAAGTCGGCATGGATAATTTTCAAACGTACAACCCCGATCACGACGAGACTTTACCGTCAATGTTCATAAGGGACTTCAAGGAAGATTGTTTATTGTACGGTGTCGATAGCCCAGACTGCTTGAGGCTAATGCGAAAATTACTCAAAGGGAGTGCAAGGATCTGGCTCGAGCAGCGGAATCCACTATTTAATAGCTTTGAAGAGTTTGAACAAGCATTTCTGCAACAATTTCAAGGTCGCCAGCTAGTAGAACGCAAAATCACTTTGCTTAGAAATCGCAGGTTTGATGAGAGCCAGAAAATCACCTATAAACAGTTCTTTTGGCAGCGAGTGAGTGATTTCCACGCCCTGAAGCCCGGAATTGAGCCAGTTGAAATGTTAGCCGCAATACGTGCGATGTTTCCGCATTATGTGCAACGTCAGCTAACCGGAGATGCACTTTCCAACCTGGACACGATGTCGATGATTCTTTGCGATTTGGACGCGCTGGAGCAAGAGAAACGAGCATCCTGGGAAAACAAGAATCAGAGAAGAAAGTTTGGAGATTTTGATGAAGAAAGGCAAGAGGGATGCCCGAAAGTAAACTTGGCGACAAACAATAGTCGGAGACAGAACTCTGGGAGGAACAATAGAGAAGCTTATCCCCAGCGAGGCCAGTACAGCAATCACCGCCCACAACAACACTTCCGAGACGATAGGGATGGAGAAAACGCGAGATGGCAACACTGCCGGGGTCAAAACAACCCGAGTCAAGTTGAGAGGAATCGTGCTGTGAATGCGGTTAGAACAGTCGTATCCCCACAGACTGGTGCTAATTTACTTGATTGGAATAGACCGTCTACTAGCCGTAACTTGGACTCACTCTCCCCGGATTACCAACCCGGACGAAGTAGACTGAGGCAAGAACAGCGATGTCTGGAGCAGACAACCGATATTCAAGGCCCGACGGGAGACTAGAAGACTCCTTTGTCAGTCCGGCTCATGTCAAAGGAGACACTGAAGAAAATATTGCACTAGAGCCACCCCGATTGTAAAGTAAACAATAGGAAAATTAGAGATTTTTTTATATTAAAAGGCAAAAAATGTAGACCTTTCTTATAATTAATGCAAGAAGTATGCAAACATATGTGTGAGAGGGAACAAATTGCAAATCAAATATTTACTTATATCTTATTTAGCTTATTATTCAGTATTCACATTAATATGTATAAAACTACAGGGTGTATCCAAAGTTAGTATGTATGTAGTAATACGTTGGGATTTCGATGTCAAAATGTACTTTATATTGTATTCTTGTATACTTTATCATATTTGTTTATATTCTCATAATTATAGTACAATTGCAGAAAGTATAACTTCATTCTAATGTTGAGTTAAAAGTTATACAGTCCAGGGTTCGAGTCCCTATTCAGACGCCTAAGTGTGCGATCACTAACAAATATCATTAATATGTGGTATGAATTTTTTCCTGTCACTCGCAAGTTCGCTCTGAAAAAAAATCATAATTAAAAGGAGGGGAATGTTATAACGGTCAAATATTGAGTGACAAGTAATTAATCTAATTGCCCGTTAGTAGGAATTAATTGCAATTGGTATTATTAATATCCGTCGCGAATACAGGTGTCTAGCGAACTGCCTTAGCCAACACTAGCTTGCTCAACCACCGTTTTTCGCCCGAATTCGGATTTACATGCATTCTTATGGGAATAACAAGAAAAATGAAACTTCTAAACCAATGGACCGAATTGGGTGAGATTTTAACCAGCGGAAGAACACATCATGAAAGTACTGATTCCAAGATTTGAGCCTAATCAGAACAGAACTACGGGAGTTATGAATTATTAAACATTCATCGCTGAATTGAAAGGGAGAAGCTACCCTACTGAGATGCCTTTGCTTTTCGTGACTGACTACAATGGAGGAAGACTTAGCCTAATCTCTGCGCGAGGGGCTGCTACCAAAGGTTAAGGACCGGAGTGAGCATTGACCAGGATAGGAGGACAACGTTCAAAGCACCAGAAACAATAAACAAGCACCTGATCATAGAGGGTAGCGCGTCACTACGTTCAAATCTGGAATAAAAGGGATGATTTGAAACAGTTTTGCACAGTTTGCCTACAATCGCCACCGACCGGAGTGTGAGTTACGCGCGACCGAGCTGCGAGTTGCAAGCAGACTCGAGGTCTGGATTTGTTTTTCCTCGAGTGAGTGTTTCAGAGCCATGGAGTAGAGCAGAATAGAACCAGGGGGTCGTTCTCCCCTTGCCGTCAACGCATCCGTGCACATACGTGTGGTTATGTGAGAATAACGCCAGACACGTCCACCCGTGTCAATCGTCCGAAACAACGTCCAAAGTAGTGAAAGTTAATAACATTTGATATCCATGTGAAACCGCGAATGGCTCATCGCGTATGTTCGTCTCATCGCCCAAGTCACGTATCTGTACTTACGAGTGACCGCGAAGAACTGACCTATTATTGCGCAAGTTGTCGTATGGAGTCGACAGTGAACGAGTGAAGCCAGGATCCGATGAGGCCAGATGGAGCCGCCGACTGATCCACTTTCGCCAACCAGGATAACCGCGAGGTGCAACGATGGAGTGTGGGGAGGCCTTCCAAAACTGTAGGACCACTTTCACCCAACCCAGGTCAGAGGGAATGCAGCGAAGGTAAGATCCAACCATGTGCGTGTGTGAGAGAGATGACGACAATCTACCGCGAATCTGCGTAAATCAAATCATTGCTTAACTTAAATCAGTGCTATGGCATCCCTAGACATCTGTTTTCCGGCGGAGTAATCAAATGTTAAAGATGAGAGTTTATGTTAGCCGCAAACGACAGTTCATGAAATATATTTATACCTTCAGAAAAGATAGAAGGGGTTCGCACAAGGAACAATTATTCAATTTATACTTAAAATCCTAAACGATAAATTGTAAAAGGCAATGTAGCCAAGACATAGCAAGAGTATGATCAAAGTAGTAATTAATCTAACCTTTGTAATTGTCATATTGTCGCCATATGCCATGGAATGAGAGTATGAATGTGAGATCGAGTGAAAGAGGGCAAGATGTACTGTGTTTTTATCTGTGCTTTAATATATGTGTATATTCAGAAACACCGTAGTATTATGTAACGTCATTTCAGGTATTTAAAATCAAATCCTCCTAGGTTTATTCTCGGTAACTCCGACTGTTAGGCACTTATCCTGACCGTATTATATTTCATGTAATGTTTAATTCGCCCAGCAGGTGAGGCGAGAGATTCTTCGTTGTTGCGTTGCTAAGCTCAGCTCAGTTGAGTTAGTTGAGTTAATTAGTTTATTTATTAAATTAGCAGTCCCGTGACAAAATATGGCGCCCAACGTGGGGCGAGTAGGCAAAAAAGTAGGCAAGTAAAAATGTTGCCCGAACATTCGACGAGTAGGCAAAAAAGTAGGCAAGTAAAAATGTTGCCCGAACATTCGACGAGTAGGCAAAATATATTTGTAGGCATATAAAAGGTTGCCCGAACAAGCGACGAGTAGGTAAATAAGAAAGTAGGCAAGTAAAAAAGTACGCCGAATAATCGACGAGTATGGGAATAGACATTTAGGGGTGTAAAGAGTAGGCCCGAATAATCGACGAATAGGTAAATAGGAAGCAAATAGGAATTAGACTCGTAGAACGATGTTACAGGCAGGCTAGTAAGGAACCTGGAGGTCACGAGTATTCTAATTAGTTGCTTATCTACTCAATGTGAATTTTTATTAAGTTTGATTGTAATGGTTAACAATCAGTTATGTCTATTACCCAAGGGGATTTAATACTTGTTGTTAAAGAGAGTTTTCAGCCTACGAATGTCTACGACAGGGTACCAGAATTTAACGCTAAGGGGGAACTGAGATTTTTTTTGTTGAAAATTAAATAATTGCAACCTGTAACTGAAAATCCTGATAAGAATCTATAAAGACGTGTTCATTTAAAGTATTAATGTGTAATTTGTACGGTGATTTTAATTAACTGAATATGCAATCGATGTGTAGCTAGAACCATTTTGTGTTTTTTATGGTGTAATAGTGAAATACTTTGTCGCGACTATAGCATTTTTCCATGGCAGAATTATTAGAGGATTTTATTATTTTATTAACAATGGGCGTTATTAACTTCGGACGATAAAGGACAAAAGGACACGCGTTATGACACGGAAGCAGGTGAGGGGTGCGATCCCCGGGATCTGAAACCAGAAACCAGGAAAAGAATTTTGATATATTTTTCCTTCGGCGATAGCCAGCCACGAGAAGAAGAAGAAGAAGAAGATTGGCATGCGAAGAACTACTCGTCTCCGCCAGAGATTAACGAACAATACCATGGACCGCCCAGGGGCTGAGAATTCTACAGATGCAGGCGCTTCGTCAGCCGGAAACGTTGATAAGGATCTAGGGAAAGATCAGTCGGCAACAGGGTTGCCAGTTCCAGAGAAGATGGACGTGCAGGCCATGTTCTCTCAGCTAATCAGCTATATCCAAGCCAGAGATGAAGAAAGAGAACAGAAGAGGAAGAGAGAAGAAGAAGAAAGGCGGAAGATAGAGGCTGCCGAAAGGAGAGAGCAGGAAGAAAGGAAGGAAGAACGCCGAAAACAGAAGGAAGAAATGGAAGAAAGAAGAAGAAAAGAGTGGGAAGAAAGATGGGACCGCCGTTTCCAAGTACTGCTATCCGAAAATGACCGAATGAAGGAGAAAGTACTTCAGTCGGAGAAGGAATGCGAAAGGAGACATGAAGAGACAAACATTAATGTAGTCACAATGGAGAAAGATCTGCGTGTAGAGTTACGTCAGGTTCAAGAAACTATTGGAACGCTGGACGCAAGAACGACCGAGAATCAGACGGGCATAACCAGCCGATTAGAACGACTGGAAGCGGAGACACGTGAATTGAAGGATTTCCAAATCACGCAACGGAGAAGAAACGAGGACGAAGAGATTCGCCGATTGGAGGCAACGTCCAGGGATGCGAACCCAACTCC